>NW_027189339.1:67500-228032 GCF_040958095.1 Procambarus clarkii
GCCCTACCAGTTACTCCTGCCTGTTTCTTCAGCTTATGCATCAACCTTTTATGGGGTACTGTTTCAAAGGCTTTCCGACAGTCCAAAAATGCAGTCCGCCCATCCTTCTCTTTCTTGCTTAATCTTTGTCACCTGATTGTAGAATTCTATGAAGCCTGTTAGGCAAGATTTACCCTCCCTGAGCCCATGTTGATGGGTTCAGGAAGGGATGGGATGTGTGTGTGTGTGTACTCACCTATTTGTGCTTGCAGGATCGAGCATTGACTCTTGGATCCCGCCTTTCCAGCCATCGGTTGTTTACAGCAATGACTCCTGTCCCATTTCCCTATCATACCTAATTTTAAAAGTATGAATAGAGTTTGCTTCCATAACCTGTTTCCCAAGTGCATTCCATTTTTCCACTACTCTCATGCTAAAAGAAAACTTCCTAACATCTCTGTGACTCATCTGAGTTTCCAGTTTCCACCCATGTTCCCTCGTTCTGTTATTATTACGTGCGAACAATTCATCTATTTCCACTTTGTCAATTCCCCTGAGTATTTTATATGTTCCTATCATATCTCCTCTCTCCCTTCTTTTCTTTAGTGTCGTAAGGTTCAGTTCCTTCAGACGCTCTTCATATCCCATCCCTCGTAACTCTGGGACAAGCCTCGTCGCAAACCTCTGAACCTTCTCCAGTTTCCTTATGTGTTTCTTCAGGTGGTGGCTCCATGATGGCGCGGCATACTCTAAGACGGGTCTCACGTAGGCAGTGTAAAGCACCCTAAAAGCCTCCTCATTTAGGTTTCTGAATGAAGTTCTAATTTTCGCCAGTGTAGAGTACGCTGCTGTCGTTATCCTATTTATATGTGCCTCAGGAGTTAGATTAGGTGTCACATCCACTCCCAGGTCTCTTTCTCGAATCGTTACAGGTAGGCAGTTCCCCTTCATTGTGTACTGTTCCTTTGGTCTCCTATCCCCTGATCCCATTTCCATAACTTTACATTTACTGGTGTTGAACTCCACTAGCCATTTCCCTGACCATCTCTGCAACCTGTTTAAGTCCTCTTGGAGGATCCTACAATCCTCGTCTTTCACAACTCTTCTCATTAATTTTGCGTCATCCGCAAACATTGACATGTATGATTCCACTTCTGTAAACATATTATTTACGTAAATTAGATAGAGGATTGGTCCCAACACCAATTCTTGAGGTACTCGACTCGCTACTGTTCGCCAGTCCGACTTCTCGCCCCTTACCATTACCCTCTGGCTCCTTCCTGTTAAGTAGTTCCTCACCCATCCTAGGGCCTTTCCGCTTACTCCTGCCTGCCTCTCAAGTTTGTATAGCAGTCTCATGTGCAGTACTGTATCAAAGGCCCTTTGGCAGTCAAGAAATATGCAGTCTGCCCAGGCTTCTCTGTCCTGCCTTATCCTTATTACTTTATCATAGAATTCTAAAAGGTTTGTTTGGCATGATTTCCCTGTCCAGAACCCATGTTGGTGCTTGTTTACAAACTCAATGGTCTCCAGGTGCTCAACAAGTCTTAGCCTAATTATTCTTTCAAGTATTTTGAAGGGGATGCTTGTCAGTGATACGTGTCTGTAGTTAAGTGCCTTCCTCCCTATCACCTTTCTTGACAATCGGTACGACATTTGTCTCCTTCCAGCAACTGGGCAATTCTCCCGACATAAGTGACTCATTAAAGATCGTTGCCAGCGGCACGCTGAGAGCCTGCGCTGCCTCTTTTAGTATCCACGGTGATACTTTGTCTGGTCCAACAGCTTTATTTGCATCAAGTGTTGTCAACTGTTTCATTACCTCCTCTGCTGTCGCCTCTATATCTGATAGTATTTCATCTAGGGTAATCGCTTCTAACAATGGGATCTGCTCAGGCTCAGTTGTGAACACTCCACGGAAACTTGCATTCAGTACCTCGCAGATTTCCTTGTCACTGTCTGTATATGCCAATTCTGTTTTCCTCAGTCTTGTCACTTGGTCATTTACCGACATCTTCCTTCTTATATGGCTATGTAGTAATTTAGTTTGCTTTTTCGCTTTGATTGCAATATCATTCTCATAATTTCTTTCCGACATTCATCTTATGTTAATGTAATCATTCCTAGCTCTGTTACATCTAATCCTGTTGTACTCTATCCTTTGTCTTCTGTACTTCCTCCACTACCTCCTGCTTCTCACCTTTGCTTCCTGACACTGTCTATTAAACCATGGGTTTTTATTTTCCCTCCTGCTTTTTTCCTTTACTGTTGGAATAAATCTCTCTTCAGCCTCCTTGCATTTCCATATGACTTGGTTCATCATACCTTGCACTGTTTTTCCTCTAAGTTCTTCCTCCCACTGCACTTCTCCCATGTAGTCCCTTATCCTTCTGTAGTCCCCTTTTTTTGTAATCAAGTTTCCTTTCCTGGACCATTGTCCTTTGGTCACAATTTTAAGTTCCATCATGTAGTCAAAGACTAGGACACAATGGTCACTGGCTCCTAGTGGTATTTCATGTTCCAACTGCTCGATGTCTTCTACATTCTGGGTGAAAATGAGATCTAATAGGCTGGGTGTATCCCTCCTCTTTCCCTAGTATCTTCCTTCACATGCTGTACCTGGAAATTCCTGTCAATAACGTCTACCAGCTTCGCTCCCCAGGTCTCCTCCCCGCCTTGGGGATTCCTTGTTTCCCAATCTATCTCTCCTTGATTTAGGTCCCCCATGACCAGCAGCTTCGCTCCCATTCTATGCGCTATTGTTGCTGCCCACTGCAGTTCATCTATACATGCCTTCTTGCTGTCCTCATACTCCTGCCTGGGCCTTCTACTGTTTGGTGGGGGATTGTAAAATATCAAGATTACAATCTTCTGCTCATCCAATGTCAGAGTTCCATGTATGAAGCTCGTGCTTTCATTGGTACCCGGATTTTCCAGCTCATCAAACTTCCATATCCGCTTTATTAGGAGTGCCACTCCTCCTCCCTGTCTCTGTGTCCTTTCTTTTCTTATCTCCTGGAACCCCCTCTGGAAAGATTGCATCCGAGATCATGCCATTTATTTTAGTTTCCACTATTGCCACTATGTCTGGGTCTCCCTCACTAACTCTTTCTTTTATCTCTTCTGCTTTATTGGATACCCCATCAGCATTGGTGTACCAAACCTTGAGACTCTTCTTGGAAACTCTGGTGCCAGAGTTCTCCCTTTCACCGGGGGTGTGGGGGGGAGTGGGGGTGTGGGGGTTACTTGGTGGGGTGCTAGAGGGGTGCCTGGGAGTGCCTGGTAGGCAAATGGGGGTCTGGGCATCTAGGGGGGTAGGAAGGGCATAATGGGCCTAAAATGTTAGGTGTCTGAATAGCATAGGGGGGTTGAGAAATAGAGTGAGACTGAGAGTCAGATAGAGGTTGAGAGGTTGGGGGTGAGAGGGATATTGAGGGCAGAGGGCTGAGAGGAGAATGGAGCATGGGTGCTGGGAGTGGAAGAGAGGGAGTATTAGTTAGTGGGGAATCGGGGAGAGGTGGGGGTTTTGGGGTAGAAGAGGGGAAGAGGGAGATAGGGGAAGTGTTAGGGGGTCACAAGGCGAGGGGGTTAAATGTGGTCTGGAGGTGCATAGGAGGGTTGAGGGTTGGGTGGGGTTTGGGGGTGAGTGGAAGAGGGTGCAGCTGGGATGGAGTAGATCCCAGCTGAAGATCTGTACTCACCTAGTTGTGTTTGCGGGGGTTGAGCTCTGGCTCTTTGGTCTCGCCTCTCAACCGTCAATCAACTGATGTACAGATTCCCGAGCCTACTGGGCTCTGTCATATCTACATTTGAAACTGTGTATGGAGTCAGCCTCCACCACATCACTTCCTAATGCATTCCATTTACTAACTACTCTTACACTGAAAAAGTTCTTTCTAATGTCTCTGTGGCTCATTTGGGTACTCAGCTTCCACCTGTGTCCCCTTGTTCGCGTCCCTCCAGTGTTGAATAGTTCATCCTTGTTTACCCGGTCGAGGATTTTGTGGGTTGTGATCATGTCCCCCCTTACTCTTCTATCTTGTATGTGTGTGTGTGTGTGTGTATGTGTGTGTGTGTGTTTGTGTGTGTGTGTGTGTGTGTGTGTGTGTGTGTGTGTGTGTGTGTGTGTGTGTGTGTGTGTGTGTGTGTGGTGTGTGTGTGTGTGTGAGTTGTTTGTGTGTGTGTGTGTTTGTGTGTGTGTGTGTGTGAGTTTGTTTGTGTGTGTGTGTGTTTGTGTTTGTGTGTGTATGTGTGTGTGTGTGTGTGTGTGTGTGTGTGTGTGTGTGTGTGTGTGTGTGTGTGTGTGTGTGTGTGTGTGTGTGTGTGTGTACTCACCTAGTTGTACTCACCTAGTTGTGTCTGCAGGATCGAGCATTGACTCTTGGATCCCGCCTTTCGAGCATCGGTTGTTTATAGCAATGACTCCTGTCCCATTTCCCTATCATACCTGGTTTTAAAATTATGAATAGTATTTGCTTCCACAACCTGTTCCTGAAGTGCATTCCATTTTCCCACTACTCTCACGCTAAAAGAAAACTTCCTAACATCTCTGTGATTAATCTGAGTTTCAAGCTTCCATCCATGTCCCCTCGTTCTGTTACTATTCCGTGTGAACATTTCGTCTATGTCCACTCTGTCAATCTGTCTGAGTATTTTATACGTTCCTATCATGTCCCCCCCTCTCCCTTCTTCTTTCTAGTGTCGTAAGGCACAGTTCCCTCAGGCGCTCCTCATACCCCATCCCTCGTAGCTCTGGGACGAGTCTCGTTGCAAACCTTTGAACCTTTTCCAGTTTCATTATATGCTTCTTCAGATGGGGACTCCATGATGAGGCGGCATACTCTAAGACTGGCCTCACGTAGGCAGTGTAAAGCGCCCTAAATGCCTCCTTACTTAGGTTTTTGAATGATGTTCTAACTTTTGCCAGTGTAGAGTACGCTGCTGTCGTTATCCTATTTATATGTGCCTCATTAGATAGATTAGGTGTTATGTCCTACACCGAGGTCTCTTTCCCGCGTCGTCACAGGTAGGCTGTTCCCATTCATTGTGTACTGTCCCTTTGGTCTCCTATCTCCTAGTCCCATTTCCATAACTTTACATTTGCTCGTGTTGAATTCCAGTAGCCCATTTCTCTGACCATCTCTGCAACCTGTTCAGGTCCTCTTGGAGGATCCTGCAATCCTCATCAGTCACAACTCTTCTCATCAACTTTGCGTCATCCGCAAACATCGACATGTAGGACTCTACGCCTGTAAACATGTCGTTAACATATACAAGAAATAGAATTGGTCCCAGCACCGATCCTTGTGGTACTCCACTTGTTACTGTTCGCCAGTCCGACTTCTCGCCCTTACCGTAACTCTTTGGCTCCTTCCTGTTAGGTAGTTCCTTATCCATGCTAGGACCTTTCCCCCCACCCCCGCCTGCTTCTCGAGCTTGAACAGCAGTCTCATGTGCGGTACTGTATCAAAGGCTTTTTGGCAGTCCAGAAATATGCAGTCTGCCCAACCATCTCTGTTCTGTCTTATCCTCGTTATTTTATCATAGAATTCCAGAAGGTTTGTTAGGCACGATTTCCCTGTCCAGAAACCCATGTTGATGTTGTTCACAAACCTAATGTTCTCCAGGTGTGCAACTAGTCTAATTATTCTTTCCAGTATTTTACAGGGGATGCTTGTCAGTGATACAGGTTTAGTTGTAGTCTGTAGTTAAGTGCCTACTCCCTATCACCTTTCTTGAAGATCGACACGACATTTGCCTTCTTCCAGCAACTGGGCAATTCTCCCTACATAAGTGACTCATTAAAGATCATTGCCAGAGGCACGCTGAGGGCCTGCGCTGCTTCTTTAAATATCCACGGTGATACTTTGTCTGGCCCAACTGCTTTAGTTGCATCTAGAGTTGTCAACTGTTTCATTACCTCCTCTGCTGTCACCTCTATATCTGATAGTCTTTCATCTAGGGTAACCCCTTCCAACAATGGGAGCTGCTCAGGCTAGGTAGTGATCACTCCATGGAAACTGGCATTCAGTGCCTCACAGATTTCCTTGTCACTTTCAGTATATGCCCCCTCTGTCTTCCTTAGTCTTGTCACTTGGTCGTTCACCGACATTTTTCATCTTATATGACTCTGTAGTAACTTAGGTTGTTTTTTTCGCTTTGATTGCAATATCGTTCTCATAGTCCCTTTCCGATGTTCGTCTTATGTTAATGTAATCGTTCCTAGCTCTGTTGCATCTGATCCTGTTGTCCTCTGTCCTTTGTCTTCTGTACTTCCTCCACTCCCGCCTGCTGGCCATTTTTGCTTCTTGACATTGTCTATTAAACCATGGGTTATTATATTCCTTCTTATTTTTTCCCTTTACTGTTGGTATAAATCTCTCTTCGGCCTCCTGGCATTTCTGTATGACTAGGTCCATCATATCTTGGACTGTTTTTTCCTCTAATTTCTTCCTTCCATTGCACTTCACCCAGATAGTCCCTTATCCTCTTATAGTCCCCTTTCATGTAGTCAACTCTCCTTTCCCAGATCTCTTGTTCCATGGTCATAAGTTTGAATTCCATCATGTAGTCAAAGACTAGGACACAATGGTCAATGGCCCCTAGAGGTATTTCATGCTCTAAATTCTCGATATCTTCTATGTTCTGGGTGAAAATCAGGTCTAATATGCTCGGTTCATCTCCCTCCTCTTTCCCTTGTGTCTTCCTTCACATGTTGTGTTCGTAAATTCCTGTCTATAACATCTACTAATTTTGCTCCCCACGTTTCGTCCCCTCCATGGGGATTCCTTGATTCCCAATTTATCTCTCCATGATTTAGGTCCCCCATGATCAGCAGCTTCGCTTTCATTCTGTGGGCTAGTGTTGCTGCCTTCTGCAGTTCATCTATACATGCCTTGTTGTTGTCATCATACTCCTGCCTGGGTCTTCTACTGTTTGGTATGGGATTGTAGATTACCAAGATAACAATCTTTCTCCCATCTACTGTCAGAGTTCCATGTATGAAGCTTGTGCACTCATTGGTAACTCGATTTCCCAGGTCTTCAAACTTCCATTTCCGCTTTATTAGGAGTGCCACTCCCCCTCCCTGTCTCTGTGTCCTCTCTTTTCGTATCACCTGGTACCCTTCAGGAAAGATTGCATCTGAGATCATGTCATTAATTTTAGTTTCCACAATTGCAACTATGTCAGGATCTGCTTCACTCACTCTTTCTTTTATCTCTTCTGCTTTATTAGATACCCATCAGCATTGGTGTACCAAACCTTGAGATTCTTCATGAAAAACTCTTGTACCAGAGTTCTCCCTTTCTCTGGGGGTCTGGGGGGATCTGGGGGGTGACTGGGGCAGGGGGGATCTGGGGGGTGTCTGGGAGATGACTGGGGGCGGGGAGGATCCGGGGGATGTCCGGGGGGATCCGGGGGGTGTCTGGGGGGGTCCGGGGGGTGTATTTGGGGTGAAAGAGGTCAGGAGGGTGCTTCGGGGCTAATGGGGGCTGGGCTTCTAGGAAGGCAGGTAGGAGGGTCTGGGGTAGGGCCTGGGTAGGTAGGTCTGGAGTAGGAAGGGCATACTGGGTCTGAAGATTAGGGAGGTTCTGATAGGCATAGAGGGGTTGGGAGATAGCGTAAGGTTGGGAGTCAGATAGAGGTTGAGAGGTTGGAAGGGGAAGGATAAAGGGGGGTGGGGGGAACCTCCCACCCCCCTCGCAAGGGTGGGGGGTCACATGGAAGGGGAGGGGATGAGTAGGGGTGAGGGCTGGGTAGGTTTTGGGGGTTGAGGGGATGAGGGCTAGGTGGGTTTTTGGGGTTGAGGGGATGAGGGCTAGGTGGTTTTTGGGGGTTGAGGGGATGAGGGCTGGAAGGGTTTTTGGGGGTTGAGGTGATGAGGGGGTCCTTGGAATGTGGGATGAATTTGACTGCAGTGGGGTCAGAGGGGTCAAGGGAGGTGTTGGGGAGATAAGCAGGGGCAGGCAGGGCTGATTTGGGGAGGGAGTGACCTGAGAAGGTGTGAGCATGGGGTTGATTAGCATTGGGGTGTGTAGCTACGCTCAAATGGGAAGAGTTTGTATTGTTGTTTGCTTTCTCTGTGGGCTATCTGCTCCTCCTTCGTCATGAATTTGTCAATATATACATTGCAGTAATTTTCGCTACCTCTGAGTAAGTGTTTGTGATGCAGTATGTAATCCACTGCCTCTTCGTTAGTGAACTGTACCAGGACAGGTCGTTTCCTGTTACAGTTGTATGGCCCAATGCGTCGGTGGAATTGTACCTCATTCCCTGCCATCTGGGCTCTCATGTCTCTCAAGATCCCCTGTAGCTCCAAATCCTCAATCTCCATCCTTTCCTGCCTCGATGGTGCCCTGGCTTCAAGCAATCCATGGATTATGATTGTCCTCTTTCTCAGTTCAGGGTCATGCTGGTGGCCCCCCTCCCTGGCTGACCTCAACCCCTCCCACTCCCGCTACTCCACCTACTACTACTCCCCCTTCCCCTGCCAAGCTTCCCTTATTCCTGCCAAATTCATTAGTAAGCCTAGATATTTCTCCTTGCCATTCTACCCTGCTCTTCCTGATTTCTTCTTGAATATAATCCATAAACTCTTGTTTGAGTCTTTGAACCTCGTCCTGTACCTTATTAAAGACTTCACTTTTAATCCCCTGGATTAGATCATCTATCCAAACATCCCTCTTCTCTACAAATTTTCCCAATCATCTTCTCCACAAACCTTATCTTCTTCCTCAATCATAATACTGCTGGACCTAGACGCCCTTCCTGACCTAGTCATTGCTATAATGCAACCTTACCCACAGGGGTTCCAAGTATCTTACCGTCCTGCTAACACAATAGGTGAGTGAATCTCCAAGCGTTGTCCCACGTGGTGGTAGGAGGGTTGCTGCCGGGGGTGTGGTCACGGTCAGAGGTCGGTGAGGTCCACTCCACACTGCGCACTGCCACAGTACTTCATCAACTATTTTCAATTACGCTACTTAAACTGTTTTTCTTCACTACCTTATGGCTTTGGTCAAAACCCAAGGTTTTTTTCATTCACTTGTACAAACTTTTTCACTTCGAAGTTGCCTGATTACCCCTCCCACTCCACTAGCGAACCAGGAGCTCCCAACCCACGTCCACCCAATACAATGGTCACAACACTTACAACATGTGAATACACATGTTGTAAGTGTTGCAAACGTACAGGAATAGCGAGGTTTGGGTGTGGTAACACAGGAATAAGGAGGTGGGTGTTGCAAATATAAATAAGGGGGTGTGGAGTGTTGCAACACTGAAAAAGAGAAATTATAAGCGTTGGAATACAATGAGGTGTTGCGAGTATTGAAAAACAGAATTTGTTGTGAGTGTTGCAACAAAAAATTACGTACCAGGGATGGCAACACGTAAATAACATACTCTGTCTGTGTTGCAACGTTCCAACACACAATGCACATTATGCCTGGTTGCAACACTACACGTTATTTATGTGTTACAATACACAACACATTATTTCTATATTGCAACGCCCAAAACATGTTTATAAGTATTGCAATTTTCACAACACATTATTTATGTTGTGTCACAAAACGCGCTATTGTCTTGCAAGAATCACAAACGCTTTATTGTCTTGCAACATAACGTGCAACACGTCATTGCTGTGGTGTAGCACTCACAGCACCGTATTACAGTGTTGCAATTTTTACACTTTCACTGTGCAATATAATAAAAAAGAGGTGATAGAAAATATAACTAACAAGTGATTAAATCGATAAATTACAAATAAATGAATAATAAAACTTGACTGGATAAACAAATTTTATTAGATTGAACAGTTAATGAATAGTGATTACCTAGAGAAATATAGGTGATTAAGTATAAAAAAACGGGTGATTGCATTGGTAAATAATGTTCGAACAAATCGATAAAATGTTACATATATATAAAAGTTGCTGTAATTTACAAATGAAACGTGAATGAACATCTAAAAAGTGATTATAAAGATGAAATTGTGATAGAATAATTCAAACTGAACTATTATTTAGCTAAATGACAATGGAAGAAACGATGAAAGAGTTCGAACTGGTGACCGCGTGAACACTGGGTCCGACCTCCGAGTCTGACCAGCCAACCCGTTCTCGCACTTTCTTTAAGTCAATATTGACTTCTTAAATACGTGCATATGTGACATACTAATTTATTGTGAATATTTTAGTTTACCTTGAAAAGCTTCATAGAAAACACCGACCTTACTTAACCTTCTTAGTATGTTAAGATAAGCATCTTATTGCTTCGTAATTACAATTATTACTTAACCTATACCTATAATTGGTTAAGTAATAATTGTAATTACGAAGCAATAAGATGCTTATCTTAACATACTAAGAAGGTTAGGTAAGGTCGGTGTTTTCTATGAACCTTTCAGGTAAACTAAAATATTCACAATAAATTAGTATGTCACAAATGCATTTATTTAATAAGGCAATATTGACTTAAAGAAAGTGCGAGAACGGGTTGGACCAGGACGCTTCCTGCTTAATGAAGAACTCAGCAGTCATACATTCATCCACTTCACCATACATCTTCAAGTGACAGGTGAGGCGTGTGAAACCAAAGTTGGCGAAGAAAAAATCTCAGAAAAAGCTGTAAGTTAAGACAAGGTAATCATGAGATGAAAGCGCTCGGCCAGTATGCCAATATAGCACTTAGAAGGGTCCTAATTGAGCTGGGATGTGAGGACAGAGTGAAGGAACGCTGCCCAACCACTTCGACCTTCGGGGATAGAACATAAACCTATTTTATACACAGCAAAAATCTGAATATATTTAAACAAAGGAAACTGTATATAGTTGTTCTCTGGAATTCTTTAAGGTATATCAAGGTGTTATTTAACTACGTATATAATATATTAATAATTTTTGATTGGTTGTTTAAAGGCATTGATGTGCTCACATATATGTGCTCGCCTATATGTGCTGACTTCGATGTGCTGACTTCGATGTGCTGACTTCGATGTGCTGACTTCGATGTGCTGACTTAGATGTGCTGACTTTGATGTGCTGACTTTGATGTGCTGACTTTGATGTGCTGACTTTGATGTGCTCATCTAGATGTGCTGACTTAGATGTGCTCACCTATAAGAGCTCACCTAGATGTGATCATCTAAAAGAGTAATCGCTGTAATAGTAATCATCTATAAAAGCTCACATAAATGTACTCACTGAGATGTGCTCACCTAGATGTGCTCATCTAGATGTGCTGACTTAGATGTGCTCCCCTAGATGTACTCACCTAGATGTGCTCAGCTATAAGAGCTCACCTAGATGTGCTCACCTAAAAGAGTAATCGCTGTGTTCGGAATGAACCGGGGTTCAGCGTCACGACACAACACCAGCACCAGCAGCACCAGCAGCACCAGCAGTACAACAAGCACCACCAGCACCAGTGCCAGCAGCACCAGAACCAACCACTCCACTAGCACCAGCAGCACCAGCAGTCCAAGCACCAGCACCAGCAGCACCAGCAGAACCAGCAGGCGCACCAGCAGCACCAGCAGTCCAAGCACCAGCACCAGCAGCACCAGCAGAACCAGCAGGCGCACCAGCACCAGCAGCGCCAGAATATGCAGCACCAGCACCAGCAGTACCAGAAGATGCAGCACCATCACCAGCACCAGCAGCACCACCAACACCAGCACCACCAGAACCAGCACCACCAGCACCAGCACCAGCACCAGCAGCACCAGCACCAGCACCACCAGCACCAGCACCACCAGCACCAGCACCACCAGCACCAGCACCACCAGCACCAGCACCACCAGCACCAGCACCACCAGCACCAGCACCACCAGCACCAGCAACACCAGCACCAGAACCAGCAGCACCAGCACCAGCACCAGCAGCACCAGCTCCAGCAGCACCAGCACCACCAGCACCAGCACCAGCACCACCAGCACTAGCACCACCAGCACCAGCACCAGCACCAGCACCACCAGCACCAGCACCAGCACCAGCAACACCAGCACCACCACCAACACCAGCACCAGAAGAACCAGCACCAGCACCTGCAGCACCATCAGCCGTACCAGCACCAACATCAGCAGCACCAGTAGCACCAGCAGCAACACAAGCAGCATAAGCACCAGCACCAGCAGCACCAGTTCCAGCAGCAGCACCAGCAGCACTAGCACCAGCATCAGCAGCACCAGCACCAGTACCAGCCCCAGCACTAGCAGCACCAGCAGCACCAGCACCAGGACTATATCCAGCAGTAGCAACAGCACCAGCATCAGCAGCACCAGCACTAGCAGCACAAGGAGCAACAGCAGCACCAGTAGCACCACTTCCAGCAGCACCAGCACCAGCAGCACCATCACCAGCACCATCACCAGCAGCACCAGCAACAGCAGCAGCACCACCAACACCAGCACCAGCACCACTAGCACCAGCAGCATCAGCGCCAGCAGCACCAGCATCAGCAGCACTAGCAGCGGCACAAGCGGCACCAGCAGCAGCACCAGCATCACGTGCACCAGCACCAGCAGCACCAGTTCTAGCAGCAACACCAGCAGCACCAGTACCAGCACCAGCAACACCAGCACCAGCCGCACAAGCACCAGCACCAGCACCAGGAGGTCCAGCACTAGGAGCAGCACCAGCAGCACCAGCAGCACCAGCACCAGCACAAGCAGCAACAGCACCAGTACCAGCAGCACCATCACCAGCACCAGCATCAGCAAAAGCAGCACCAGCACCAGCACCCACCGCACCAGCACCAGCAGCACCATCACCCGCACCAGCACCAGCACCAGCAGCACCATCACCAGCACAAGCAGCAACAACACCAGTAACAGCAGCACCAGTAACAGCAGCACCATCACCAGCACCAGCATCAGCAAAAGCAGCACCAGCACCAGCACCAGCAGCACCAGCACCAGCAGCACCAGCACCAGTACTAGCAGCACCAGCACCAGCACCAGCACCAGCAGCACCAGCACCAGCACCAGCAGCACCATCAGCCGTACCAGCACCAGCAGCACCAGTACCAGCAGCACCAGAATATGCATCACTAGCACCAACATCAGCAGCACCAGTAGCACCAACATCAGCAGCACCAGCAGCAACACAAGCAGCACCAGTTCTAGCAGCAGCACCAGCAGCACTAGCACCAGCACCAGCACCAGCACTAGCAGCACCAGCACTAGCACCAGCACCAGCACTAGCAGCACCAGCACCAGCAGCAGCACCAGCACTAGCAGCACCAGCACCAGCAACACCAGCACCAGCATCAGCACCAGCACTATATCCAGCAGTAGCAACAGCACCAGCATCAGCAGCACCAGCACTAGCAGCACAAGGAGCAACAGCAGCACCAGCTCCAGCAGCACCAGTAGCACCAGCTCCAGCAGCACCAGTAGCACCAGCTCCAGCAGCACCAGCACCACCAGCACCAGCACCAGCAGCACCAACAGCCGCACTAGCACCAGAAGAACCAAAAGATGCAGTACCAGCACCAGCATCAGCACCAACACCAGCAGCACCAGCACCAGCAGGAACAGCACTAGCACCACCAGCGCCAGCAGCAGCACCAGCAGGACCAGCACCAGCACCAGGAGCACCAGCCCTACACCAACACTATCACCATCTATCGGTGTTGGAAATTTCCAACACCGAATACAACACTGTTGTATTCTCATTAATTATTACTAACTCTACTAATTATTGTAGCAAGTAAAATTAACACCACGTAGAATTCTCATGTACTAATAATTTCATCTGTGCAGTAGGCTAGAATTCTCACGTCATCCGACGCCAGTATTGCGTCAGATTTCATTACAATGAACACATTATATACAATGTATCTGAGAATTAAATTCGATTCTCTATATCTAAGGCATTCTGTGTGATAATTAATTACAGATAAATTGACTTCCAACTAAGAGCCGAATAGAGCGTTAGTCATAGCGATTATCGAGTAATAAAAGTTAACGTCACGAGTGAATGCCATGGGGAGACATTAATTCCTCTCCCTTATACGTTTACTATCACTAAATTGGCAAATAATAATATTTCCCTCTTCTAAATAATAAACCCGTCCAGTCTCCAACATTTCAAGCATAAATGCGAGAAATACTAATATTCATGACAATAATTTGTTTAATGAACGCGGGACGCAGCGTGGGTGAGGAGGAGCAAGCCAGTACATGTGGAGGGAAGCTCTGAGGCAGACCTATCCGTATCGTGCTCACGAGGAGACGCCATTGCCCAGCCATCAGGGTAGACGTTATCCATCCTCAGATGAAAGTCGCCACTGTGAGGCGTGAACAACCTTGCAGATGATATCTTCAACTGGTGCTGGTGTAACATAAGGAACCTTTTTAATCTGGTTCCTGACTACACGTGACCGGCCAGTGAAGCGCGCCATTATCCAGGATAGGCTGAAGCCAGAGCCTGGGGACGCGAATTTCGGCAATCTTAAAACTTATACAGTGCCCATATTAGCTAAGTATCTTCTCTTTATTTGATGCATCTGGTAAAGTGTAGTGTAGTAGCTGGGCGATTGACCGTGACGACGCATGATAACTCCAAACCACAGGTGATTACCTATTATCACCTGTAACTCTTAATTTCTTGAATATAGAGATTCGGTAGTTTAATTAGTTGCTACTGTAAATATTTGTCTTGCAGCACGTGAGAAGAATTCTCCCTGCCGCCTTCTCCCATGTTAATCCATCCCATTCGTCAGCCAGCCGAGCCCAGGGGATTAGAGGAAGCGTCGTGGCTTACATAAAGGAATCTTTTTTAAGCTAAGATTTCTTTGTATTTATTCATGAAATTTCTGAATTAATTACATGCAGAATTCCTTTGGTTTAACATGTGTTTATTGTGACTATCATTACTATACTTATACTAATCTATGTTCCCATTCATGGTAATGACATTAGTTTCACTATAATTCATAGGATTAGCTTATTATAATTTGGATTAGTGAACGAACCACACTAGTTCCTGGACGTACTGACTTCCAGTAATAACCCCCCAATGTAGGTGTTTGCGGGTTTGATTCATTTAATTATACAGCCCATTAATTATTTCTATGATCATATTCTCTAGTGTTTTATCCATAGTTACTGGTTTCATCTAGGAATTATCTAATGATCAGAAATTCTCAGTTTCCCTCTTTACTATAAAAGCGGGTGGTCCTTCGTAATTTAATTTACTGCATTAATATTTAAATAATCAGACTCAAGCCCCAAATGTCCCACATTATGGTCCTTCGAACCGGATAGGCATTAAATTTATAATTAAAATATTAATCATTAATAACTAATCCTTGTGTGATAGAAGCTAGACTAACTATTTAATTAATTGTGTCAACTAACAGTGTAACACATCAGTTAGCCTAGATCACACTAACATATTGCTACTTTCACCTCATGTATAAGGTAGCTTTAGTGGGTCATAGCCAATTACCCACAACACTTAGACCTATACCTCACACAGAGGTGAGAATCTTTAGGTCACCAGGAGCAACAGCTCATAACTTTTATAATAACCCCACCCTAACACCTGCGTTAGAGTGGCCTCACCATCTAACCATTATATACTTAGGTGGTAATGACATCCACCCCACTCGTCATCCAGCTGAGGTGATCAAACACCTCAAAGCCATAATTTTTTCTTTCAAGCTCATCAGTGAATCGGTAGTATTCACATTAGTGGAACCTCGCCAACCAAGTCAAGATAATCGTTGGGGAGTAACCTCAGAATACTACCTGAGAGCTACTAAGTACATAAATTTCAGGCTGAAAAAGCGAGTGAGATTGGATGCCACATATATCCTATTTACAGCCAGACCTTACAGACAGAACCTGACCAGAGATGGTGTACACTTGTCAGGGAAATCTAGGTTGCATGTGGTTGACAAGTTAATTAACACCATCAACCATCACAAACGGCTGTGGCTAGCAAGCCAAACTTAACTGTACATAATTGTTTCACCTGTGTGTGCAAGAGCACTCTTATAAAACAAAAAAAACAAAAATACAGCACAACTATATTCACCTTACTGCACCACAATAATCTTTACCCATGTTATTAGGTAGAATTTAGGCTGAGATTGTGCTGAATTTGGTACAAGCCCAGACTAAATAACTTTATAGTTCTTAGTTAGGAATTATTACGACTAGATCTAAGCTAGTCAGTGTTGTATGTATTATATTATTTGTGCTGACCCTATACAGGGTGGGATTAAATTTTGAGATAACTCTGATTGGAGTGTCTCCATAATATTTCTCTTGTATGCATTATTTTGTGTATCTATTTTGTGTATTGCTGGATAATCTCCATTAACTCTGATGGCGATATAGAAGAGCTAACCAGACGAGAACTAATGGTGAAGTTCAGACAGTGCACAAAATATCTAGCTATTTGTTGTTAGGTAGGTAGGTACATTCAACCTCAAGTGAGGAAAAATATAAAGTAACCACCTTAAATTAGGCTACAATTAATGTTATTTGTTCACTAATGAACAAGTACCCAAGCTTCATTAGTAATACCTATACTAACACTGTGAAGTTTGAACCTAAGCCCAACATGGCTACTCCTGAGCAATTGAGGAGAACCTACATTAGCCTTAAAGGTCATTTGACCAGATTAATTAATAAGGCTGAGGGCTTAACTAAAGATACTCCCATTGACTCTTATCACTTAGAGACATCAGTTAGAGTGGCTGATCTGAAATTTGATCAAGTCAAATCTGCAGGTAAATCTTACCTTGATCTGCTAAATACTGTAGAAACTGATCCTGATGAAGCAAGTCAAATTGTAGACGACATCTCCCAATATGAAGATGAGACTCAGGATATAATTATCAGGCTAAATTATCTAAATTAGCAAAACAATCTGGATCCAATACCAGTAACACTGGGTCTCACTTCAATAGTCAACTACCAGAGGTTCGTTTACCTACTCTAGACTTACCTACATTTTCAGGATTAGATACAGAAAATTAGGAAAATTTTTGGACTTCCTTTGAAGTTCACATCCATAAGAAACCGTCTCTAGACAAGGTTTCTAAATTTTCATACCTACTTAGTCTTCTCACAGGAGAGGCTAAAAAGGTCATACATAACCTTACTCTTAATGAGAGTAATTATGAGGAAGCTATAAAACTCCTGAAGTTGAACTATTGCAACAAAGAGTAAGCTACCCTCTATTATCAATTGCTAGATCTAAATGCACCAAATAGTAGACCAGAGTCACTTCAAAGCTTCAGACTAGAAGTAGAGTCTCTAGTAAAGGCCTTAGGTACTAAAGTTAATATACCTGCTTCAGAATGGTCTATCAAGCTACTATTACAGAGGAAATTACCTCGAAATGTCTTGACCGAGCTCTGCTCACATTATAATACCGAGTTTCTCACTCTCGATCAAATTTTCGAGGGATTGAGGATCACAGTTAACAGGTTAAAGACTCATGATAAAATTAAACCTGAGTCTAAACCAACTAGTACTGACATTTCAGTCAAACCTAAACAGCCTCAGAGTAAGTCTAATAAACATAAATCCAAACCTGCTCCATCCACTGGGAAAAGAAGTGGAAATGTAGGTACATATTCAGTATCTCCTTCAGAGATAACCAATGACTTGTCTACTAAAGAGACTAAGTCTATTAACCAGAGAAAGTGTCTGTTCTGCAATCAGGAACACACCACTTATCAATGCTCTGTTTATCCTACTTATAATGTTAGGGTTAAAAGGTTACAAGAATTGCACAAGTGCACCAAGTGCATGGGCTCTCATGATCCCAAGAAATGTGCAGTGCAGCTACGTTCCTGCAACCGCTGTAACCAAGGTGTACACCACTACGCCTTATGTAGAAAATCTTCTACACCAACCATGACCACTGGAGAGAATTCTACGAATTCTACTGCAGTGCAATATTGCAAAGTGCATCACGAAGTGAATGTACTTGCTACTGAGTCAGGCAATAATACTACTTTGCCTACAGCTCAACTTAAACTAATAAACCGAAGATCTAGAATTAACACTAGGGGTCTTTTTGACCAAGGCTCACAGAAAACCTTCATTACACAACAGTTGGTAGATGAGTTAAATTTAAAACCTGCCAAAAGTGTGAGGTTAAATATTTCTGGTTTCTTGTCAAATAGTGGACCTCGTGACTACAAGGTAGTTAAAGTATTAGTAAGACTGGGATCTTCTACTAGTCCAATCCAAGCGGTAGTAGTGGATAAGATTCCTACAGACCTGCAGGTCACAGGATTAGCTCGCACTGCGAGACACCTTAAACGAAACCGCATGAGGCTAGCAGATTATAAAATAAATTCTGACTGCCTCACAGATATTGGAATACTTATAGGCGCAGATCATTATTACAAGTTTATAACTGGATGCACTAGGCAACATGGTATGAATTTGTTGTCGTCCGCAGGAGGCAAATTGCTCACAGGACCAGTGCTTTTCAGACAAGGTCCAACGTCCACAAACCAACAATCCAATAATGTAATTGTGTCGTGACTAGGCTTAGAACAGTCACCACTACGCTTCAGGGAAATATCTGAGGATATTGAGTCTGACCCACCAATACATCGTTTGTGGGATTTAGACACCTTAGGCATCATCCCTGAGCAACCAAGTCCTGATGATACGTGGACTTACCAGCAATATCTGGATACAGTTGTCTACTCAAATAAACAATACTGGGTAAGACTCCCATGGAAGTTGGATCATCCACAATTTCCAGTTAATTATTTTATGGCAGCCTCACAATTGCAGTCTCAATTAACACGACTGCAGAAGCAGCCAGACAAACTAAACATGTATCATCAACTTATCCAACAACAACTTAACCATAAGTTCATTGAAGTTGTTGAACACGATGACCGAAAAACAGGTCATTATTTACCTCACCACGCAGTGGTGAAAGACTCATTGACAACACCTATTCGTATTGTCTTTAACTGCAGTGCTAAAGTAAAGCCAAGCAGTGTGTCTTTAAATGAATGTCTCCAAACGGGACCTAGCCTAACACAAAGGCTACATGATGTGTTGTTACGATTTCGCACAGGCATTTTTGCCTATACAGCTGATATCAGCAAAGCCTTTCTCCGAGTAGGGTTACAGGAGGAAGATCGTGACTACACAAAATTCCTCTGGTTTAAGGATCCACTGGATCCTAACAGTGAAATAATCACCTATCATTTTGCCTCAGTATTATTTGGAGCTACGTCCTCACCGTTTCTTTTGCAAGCAACATTAGACACGCATTTGAGGAAATCAAACAGCCCTTATAAGGCAGACATTAGCGACAACTTATATGTCGACAATTTCCAGGGGACAACTAATGATCAAGCTGATCTGGTAGAAATCTACCATGAGGCTAACCGTGAACTGTTAGGAGCCAATATGCCACTACAGTCATGGGCCTCAAATAATAAACTGCTTAACCAGGTAATCGAGAAAGAATTTCCAGATTATCAGGTACCCAGTCAATTAAAGGTTCTACGCGTGGAATGGAACACCAACACTGACGAGATGAATGTCAAGTCAGTGCAAACTGATAATTCAACCCTTACCATGAGAACACTGCTCTCATTTGTCAGTCAACCATTTGACCCTTTAGGCCTACTTAGTCCTATATTAATAAGGGGCAAACTCCTAATGCAGGAGTGCTGGCAAAACCATATGGGATGGGATGATCCGTTATCAAGTGAGTTACAAGCCAAATGGCAAATACTCTCAACGGATTTTAATCAGTTAGGCGTTTTGAAATTTCCTCGTAATGCTTCAGGACCAAACTTACCCACCAATTTGCATGTTTTTTGCGATGCCTCTTTCAAAGCATATGGCGCAGTAGCCTATTTAGTTAACAGTGCACAATCAATTCTGCTCACATCTAAAGCAAGAGTTGCTCCCATTAAGAAGAGATCTTTACCTCAGATGGAGTTGACTGCATTGCTAGTGGGAGTAAGATTAGCCCATTGCTTGGCAAAAACACTCAATAATATCCACTTTGGTGAGATTGTAGTGTGGTCAAACAACGAAGCAGTCTTACAATGGGTAAGAAACAATAACAACAAAACCCCTTACGTCAGTAATCGCGTCAGGGAGATTCATGATTTATCTGCTGGATATAAATTTAGACATGTTCCTACTAAGGACAATCCTGCAGATTATCTATCTCGAGGATTAACATTAAAACAACTTGTCAAGTCTTCGCTGTGGTTCAATGGACCTTCATGGCTTGTTGGTGGTCAGTGGCCCAAACAAAAGCCACAAGTCATAGTGACCAATATCACCACTCCCATGAAAGAACCAGAACCTCAACGAATATTAGCCATTGATCCTCATCATTATTCTAACTTAAGCAAATTGTTACGAGTGACTGCACACGTGTTTGATTTCCTTGCTAAGGTAGGAATTTGACATAAATTTCCCAATCCTATCCTCTACTGGATCAAACGTGCACAACAAGAGACATATGGAAGTGAATATGAAAATCTTCCAGATAAATTAACTAAGTCTCTAGGTATCTGGTATGATGCCAACACTCATAACATACTACGATGTGGAGGACGTTTGCTACATGCAAAAATTGATTTGGACACCAAGAATCCAATTCTTCTACCTCGTCACCACATCATAACTAAACTTCTTGTCTTACACCACCATCAATATGGTACATTACATGGTGGAGTTTTAGATACTCTCACCGATCTTAGACAAAAGTACTGGCTTCCTCAAGGTCGTCAGACTGTTAAGACAATTATCAAATCTTGTGTAATCTGTAAGAGATACGACGCTAGAGTATGTCCTTACCCAGGACCTCCACCACTCCCAGAAGAACGAGTGGTTCATTTTCGTCCTTTCGAAACCACTGGTGTTGATTATACAGGAGCCTTACTCCTCACTGGTAACCCAGATAATATACCAGTGAAGGCGTACATTTGTCTCTTTACGTGTGCTACAACCAGAGGCGTACACTTAGAGGTCACTCCAGACATGAGTGCTGAGGCCTTCATTCAAGCTTTCCGCAGATTTGCTGCCCGCCGATCGTGTCCTAAATTAATGATATCGGACAACGGTTCTAATTTTGTGGCAGGAGAAAGTTGTTTGCGAGAAGTCTGGAACCACTCAGAAGTACAGTCAGTCCTACAGAGACGACAATGTCACTGGAAATTCATAGCACCGAGAGCCCCTTGGCAAGGTGGGTTCTATGAGCGAATGGTAGGCACAGTCAAGAAGTGTCTAAGGAAAACTTTACACCGACAAAAGGTCAGTTACTCAGAACTCCAAACTATTGTTGTGGAAATCGAGGCGCGAGTCAATAACCGCCCAATAACCTACCTGTCTGATGATTTCACCCAGAGAGAACCTCTGAGCCCCTCACACTCGATCCATGGAGGTCTACTGAGCCCTCTCATCCCTTTAGCCGAAGAGGACCCTGTAGACCCGTCACATGTGACCAGAGGAGACTTGGTGGAAAGCTACCAGCATCTTTCTAGAGTTATTAACAGGTGGAATGAGGTGTGGACTCGAGAGTACCTCACAGCTCTACGAGAGTACCACTACGGAGCTTCGAGTCCTTATAATAAAGTGCAATTAAAACCAGGAGACCTAGTACTAGTCGACAGTGATGGACCAGAGTGGTCAGAGTGGCCTATAGGTAAAATTGTTACCATTCATCCAGACCGACAAGGTGTCCTGAGAGTAGTTAAAGTTTTGTGCCGAGGCAACACTACTCTAAAAACTTTAGAGAAGCTGGTTCCCCTTGAACTGACTGAGCAAGAATATCAGCCAGATCCAGTTTCTCAATTAATTTCCGAGGGTAATAATTCTGATCCTCCAAGCAACCGCCCCACTAGAGCTGCTGCTCAACAATGTAGGCGGAATTTGCAAGCCTATTACAACTCTGAACAAGAGTAATTTCCTTCACTTCCCACTTAGATAACTATGATGATACTACGATGTGATATCACGTAACAAACCATTACACGACACAATGACCCAGGATATCCCATCGTAGTAGATTCTGTTAGTTTAAATTGTGTGGGTTAAAATCTATAAATATTGTGTAGGCTATAAGCAACATGTTTCATTTGACATGTAAATAGCAAGACTCAAGTTCTTGTAAGTCCATGATAAATCCGGGACGTTCGTTATGTGTGTACTAACATACTAACATATTAACATACTAATGTACTAATCTTAATAACACTTCGGGATAGGTCAGTACTCCACAGTACACTACGACCCTAGGATCCTCGCCCCGGAGTTATGTTGGAAATTTCCAACACCGAATACAACACTGTTGTATTCTCATTAATTATTACTAACTCTACTAATTATTGTAGCAAGTAAAATTAACACCACGTAGAATTCTCATGTACTAATAATTTCATCTGTGCAGTAGGCTAGAATTCTCACGTCATCCAACGCCAGTATTGCGTCAGATTTCATAACAATGAACACATTATATCCAATGTATCTGAGAATTAAATTCGATTCTCTATATCTAAGGCATTCTGTGTGATAATTAATTACAGATAAATTGACTTCCAACTAAGAGCCGAATAGAGCGTTAGAGTCATAGCGATTATCGAGTAATAAAAGTTAACGTCACGAGTGAATGCCATGGGGAGACATTAATTCCTCTCCCTTATACGTTTACTATCACTAAATTGGCAAATAATAATATTTCCCTCTTCTAAATAATAAACCCGTCCAGTCTCCAACATTTCAAGCATAAATGCGAGAAATACTAATATTCATGACAATAATTTGTTTAATGAACGCGGGACGCGGCGTGGGTGAGGAGGAGCAAGCCAGTACACGTGGAGGGAAGCTCTGAGGCAGACCTACCCGTATCGTGCTCACGAGGAGACGCCATTGCCCAGCCATCAGGGTAGACGTTATCCATCCTCAGATGAAAGTCGCCAATGTGAGGGGTGAACAACCTTGCAGATAATATCTTCAACTGGTGCTGGTGTAACATAAGGAACCTTTTTAATCTGGTTCCTGACTACACGTGACCGGCCAGTGAAGCGCGCCATTATCCAGGATAGGCTGAAGCCAGAGCCTGGGGACGCGAATTTCGGCAATCTTAAAACTTATACAGTGCCCATATTAGCTAAGTATCTTCTCTTTATTTGATGCATCTGGTAAAGTGTAGTGTAGTAGCTGGGTGATTGACCGTGACGATGCATGATAACAGCAAACCACAGGTGATTACCTATTATCACTTGTAACTCTTAATTTCTTGAATATAGAGATTCGGTAGTTTAATTAGTTGCTACTGTAAATATTTGTCTTGCAGCACGTGAGAAGAATTCTCCCTGCCGCCTTCTCCCATGTTAATCCATCCTATTCGTCAGCCAGCCGAGCCCAGGGGATTAGAGGAAGCGTCGTGGCTTACATAAAGGAATCTTCTTTAAGCTAAGATTTCTTTGTATTTATTCATGAAATTTCTGAATTAATTACATGCAGAATTCCTTT
This sequence comes from Procambarus clarkii, assembly GCF_040958095.1. Lineage (NCBI taxonomy): Eukaryota > Metazoa > Arthropoda > Malacostraca > Decapoda > Cambaridae > Procambarus > Procambarus clarkii. The sequence goes on from NW_027189339.1 coordinate 90,980, forward strand.
GGTTTAACATGTGTTTATTGTGACTATCATTACTATACTTATAATCTATGTTCCCATTCATGGTAATGACATTAGTTTCACTATAATTCATAGGATTAGCTTATTATAATTTGGATTAGTGAACGAACCACACTAGTTCCTGGACGTACTGACTTCCAGTAATAACCCCCCAATGTAGGTGTTTGCGGGTTTGATTCATTTAATTATACAGCCCATTAATTATTTCTATGATCATATTCTCTAGTATTTTATCCATAGTTACTGGTTTCATCTAGGAATTATCTAATGATCAGAAATTCTCAGTTTCCCTCTTTACTATAAAAGCGGGTGGTCCTTCGTAATTTAATTTACTGCATTAATATTTAAATAATCAGACTCAAGCCCCAAATGTCCCACAAGTAGCACCAGCACCAGCAGCACCATCAGCAGCACAATCAGTACCAGCACCAGCACCAGCAGGACAAACACCAGCAGCACCAGCAGGCGCACCAGCACCAGCAGCGCCAGAATATGCAGCACCAGCACCAGCAGCACCAGAACATGCAGCACCATCACCAGCAGCACCAGCAACAGCAGCAGCACCACCAACACCAGCACCAGCACCACTAGCACCAGCAGCATCAGCGCCAGCAGCACCAGCATCAGCAGCACTAGCAGCGGCACAAGCGGCACCAGCAGCACCAGCAGGAGCACCAGCACCACCAGCACCAGCACCACTAGCACCAGCACCACCAGCACCAGTACCACCAGCACCACAAGCACCAGCATCAGCAAACACAACAGCACAAGCAACACCAGCACCAGCAGCACCAGCACCAACACAGTACTATCACCAGCAGTAGCACCAGCACCAGCAGCACCAGCACCAGCACCAGTACCAGCACCAGCAGCACCACCCTGCACCAGCACCAGCAGCACCAGCACCAACACAGCACTATCACCAGCAGTAGCACCAGCACCAGCAGCAGCAGCAGCAGCACCAGCACAAGCAGAACCAGCATCAGCACCAGCACCAGCAGCACCAGCACCTACAGCACTAGCAGCTCCATCAGCAGCACCAGCAGTAGCACCAGCACAAGAAGCAGCACCAACACCAGCACCAGTACCAGCACCATCACCTGCATTAGCACCAGTACCAGCACCAGCAGCAACAGCACCAGAAGCAGCACCAGCAGCACTAGCACCTATAGCAACAGCTGCACCAGTAGCACCAGCAGCAGCAGCACCAGCCCCTGCAGCAGCACCAGCAGCAGCAGCACCAGCACCAGCAGAACCAGCACCAGCAGCACCAGCAGCTCCAGCAGCCGCACCAGCACCAGCAGTGCCAGAAGATGCAGCACCAGCACCAGCAGCACCAGCATCAGCAACACCAGCATCAGCACCTGCAGCACCATCACCAGCACCATCACCAGCAGCACCAGCAACAGCAGCAGCACCACCAGAACCAGCAGCACCAGCACGAGAACCAGCAGCACTAGAACCACAAGCACCAGCAGCACCACCAGCACCACCAGCACTAGCAGCATCAGCACCAGCAGCACCGGCACCAGCAGCAACTAGCAGCGGAACCAGCAGCACCAGCAGAAGCACCAGCACCAGCAGCACAAGCACCAACAGCACCAGCACGAACAGCAGCACAAGCAACACCAGCACCAGCACCACCACCAGCAGCACAAGCACCAGCACCATGACCAGCTGTAGCACAAACACCAGCACCAGCATCAGCAAAACATCAGCACTAGCAGCACCTGCCGCACCAGCACCAACACCAGCAGCACCAACACCAGCAGCACCAGCACAAGCAGCATAAGCACCAGCACCAGCACCAGCCGCACCAGCACCAGCAGTAGCACCAGCATCAGCACCAGCAGCACCAGCACCAGCACCAACACCAGCAGCACCAACACCAGTAGCACCAACACCAGCAGCACCAACACCAGCAGCACCAAAACCAGCAGCACCAACACCAGCAGCACCAGCCGCACTAGCACCAACACCAGCAGCACCAACACCAGCAGCACCAACACCAGCAGCACCAGCACCAACACCAGCAGCACCAGCACCAGTACCAGCAGCATCATCATCACCAGCACCAGCTCCAGCACCCGCAGCACCAGCACAAGCAGCACCATCACCAGCACCCACAGTAACCAGCAGCACCAACACCAGCAGCTCCAGCATCACCAGCACCAGCATCACCAGCACCAGCATCACCAGCTCCAGCAGCACCAGCACCAGAAGCAGCACCAGCACCAGAAGCAGCACCAGCACCAGCACCAGCACCAGCACCAGAAGCAGCATCAGCACCAGCACCAGCAGCACCAGCACCAGAAGCAGCACCAGCACCAGAAGCAGCACCAGCATCACCAGCACCAGCAGCACCAGCACCAGAAGCAGCACCAGCACCAGCACCAGCAGCACCAGCACCAGAAGCAGCACCAGCTGCATCAGCAGCACCAGCACGAGCAGCATCAGCACCAGCAGCACCATCATCAGCAGCACTAGCAGCGGCACAAGCAGCACCAGCACCACCTGCACCAGGACCACCACCACCACCACCACCAGCACCACCAGCACCAGCACCAGCACAATCACCAGCTGTAAGACAAACACCAGCACCAGCAGCCCCAGCACCAGCAGCACCAGCTGTAACACAAACACCAGCACCAGCAGCACCAGCACCAGCACCAGGAGCCCCAGCACTAGGAGCAGCACCAGCACTACCAGCAGCACCAGCACCACCAGCACCAGCACCAGTAACAGCAGCCCCATCACCACCACCAGCACCAACAGCACCAGCACCACCAGCACCAGTAGCACCAGCACCACCAGCACCAGCACCACCAGCACCAGCACCAACAGCAACACAAGCAACACCAGCACCTCTAGCACCAGCTCCAGCACCAGCAGCAGCACCAGCAGCACCAGCACTAGCAGCAGCCATACACCAGCAGCCATACACCAGCAGCAGCACCATCAGCACCAGCAACAGCACCAGCACCAGCACCAGGAGCACCAAAAGCAGCAGCACCAGCTCCAGCACCAGCAGCAGCACCAGCACTAGCAGCAGCCATACACCAGCAGCAGCAACATCAACACCAGCAACAGCACCAGCAGCAAAAGCAGCACCAGCACCAGCACTAGCAGCACCAGCACCAACACCAGCAGCACCATCATCACCAGCACCAGTACCAGCACCAGCAGCTCCACCAGCACCAGCACCAGCAGCACCAGCACCAGCAGCACCAGCATCACCAGCACTAGCAGCACCAGCACCAGCAGCGCCAGCAGCAGCACCAGCAGCACCAGCACCAGCACCAGCAGCACCACCAACAGCACCAGTACCAGCAGCACCAGCAGCAGCACCAACAACCCCAGCACCATCACCAACAGTAGCACTAGCACCATCACCAGCACAAGCAACACCAGCACCAGCACAAGCACCACCAGCACCATCATTAGCAGTAGCATCAGCACCAGAAACAGCCGCACCAGCACCAATACCAGCACCAGTAGCACCACCTGCACCAGCACAAGCAGCACCAGCAGCACCAGCACCAGCACCAGCAGCACTAGCAGCTGCACCAGCAGCACCAGCAATATCAGCAGCACCTACACCAGCTGCACCAGCAGCAACACCAGCACCAGCACCAGTAACAGCAGCACCATCACCAGCACCCGCAGCACCAGCACCAGCAGCACCAGCACCAGCACCAGCAGCACCAGCAACAGCACAAGTACCAACAGCACAAGTACCAACAGCACTAGCCTCAGCACTAGCACCAGCACCAGCACCAGCTTAAGCAACACCAGCACCAGCACCAGAAGCACCAGCACCAGCACAGCACAATCACCAGCAGTAGCACCAGTACCAGCAACAGCAGCACCAGCACCAATACCAGCACCAGCAGCACCACCCTGCACCAGCACCAGCACCAGTTGCACCAGCAGCAGCAGCACCAGCACCAGTAGCATTAGCAGCAACACCAGCACCAGTAGCATTAGCAGCAACACCAGCATCAGCACCAGCAGCACCAACACCAGCACCAGCACCATCACCTGCAATAGCACCAGCACCAGTACCAGCAGCGCCAGCAGCACCAGCACCACCAGCACCAGCACCAGCAACAGCAGCACCAGCACCAGTACCAGCACCAGTAGCACCAGCAGTCCGAACACCAGCACCAGCAGCACCAGCACCAGCACCAGCACCAGCACCAGCAGTCCAAGCACCAGCACCAGCAGCAGCACCAGCAACACCAGCACCAGCAGCACCACCAGCAGCAACCGCACCAGCACCAGCAGCACCAACAGCAGCAGCACCAGCTCTAACACCAGCACCAGCAGCACCAGCAGGCGCACCAGCACCAGCAGGGCCAGAATATGCAGCACGAGCACCAGCAGCACCTGAAGATGCAGCACCAGCCTCAACACCAGCACCAGCAGCACCAGCACCAGCAGCACAAGCTCCAGCAGCACCAGCAGGCGCACCAGCACCAGCAGCACCAGCAGGCGCACCAGCACCAGCAGGGCCAGAATATGCAGCACGAGCACCAGCAGCACCTGAAGATGCAGCACCAGCCTCAACACCAGCACCAGCAGCACCAGCACCAGCACCACTAGCACCAGCAGCATCAGCGCCAGCAGCACCAGCATCAGCAGCACTAACAGAGGAACCAGCAGCACCAACAGTAGCACCAGCACCACCAGCACCAGCACCAGCAGCACCACCAGCACCAGCACCAGCACAATCACTAGCTGTAACACAAACACCAGCACAAGCAGCACCAGCACCAGCACCAGTACCAGCAGCACCATCACCACCAGTACCAGTACCAGTACCAGTACCAGCACCAGTACCAGCACCAGCAGCTCCACCAGCACCTGCACCAGCAGCGCCAGCCCCGACAGCACCAGCATCACCAGCACTAGCAGCAACAGCACCAGCAGCGCCAGCAGCAGCACCAGCAGGACCAGCAGCACCAGCAGCACCAGCAACAGCACCAGTACCAGCAGCACCACCAGCACCATTACCAGCAGTAGCACTAGCACCATCACCAGCACCACCAGCACCATCACCAGCAGTAGCACTAGCACCAGCAGCACCAGCATCAGCACAAGCACCACCAGCACCATTACCAGCACCAGCTCCAGCACCAGCAGCACCAGCACAAGCAGCACCAGCACCAGCAGCACCAGCACCAGCAGCACCAGCACCAGCACCAGCAGCACTAGCAGCTTTCCAGCAGCACCAACAGCACCTGCACCAGCTGCACCAGCAGCACCAGCAGCACCTGCACCAGCTGCACCAGCAGCAACACCAGCACCAGCAGCACCATCAACAGCACCAGTACCAGCACCAGCACCAGCAGCACAACCAACACCAGCAGCACAACCAGCACCAGCACCACCACCAGCACCAGCACAAGCAGCACCAGCACCAGTAACAGCAGCCCCATCACCACCACCAGTACCAACAACACCAGCACCACCAGCACCACCAGCACCAGTAGCACCAGCACCACCAGCAGTACCAGCACCACCAGCACCAGCACCAACAGCAGCACAAGCAACACCAGCACCTCCAGCACCAGCTCCAGCACCAGCAGCAGCACCAGCAGCACCAGCACTAGCAGCAGCCATACACCAGCAGCCATACACCAGCAGCAGCACCATCAGCACCAGCAACAGCACAAGCACCAGGACCAGGAGCACCAAAAGCAGCAGCACCAGCTCCAGCACCAGCAGCAGCATCAGCAGCACCAGCACTAGCAGCAGCCATACACCAGCAGCCATACACCAGCAGCAGCACCATCAGCACCAACAACAGCACCAGCACCAGCAGCAAAAGCAGTCCCAGCACCAGCACTAGCAGCACCAGCACCAACACCAGCAGCACCATCATCACCAGCACCAGTACCAGCACCAGCAGCTCCACCAGCACCAGCAGCACCAGCACCAGCAGCACCAGTATCACCAGCACTAGCAGCACCAGCACCAGCAGCGCCAGCAGCAGCACCAGCAGCACCAGCACCAGCACCAGCATCACCAGCAACAGCACCAGTACCAGCAGCACCAGCAGCAGCACCAACAACCCCAGCACCATCACCAACAGTAGCACTAGCACCATCACCAGCACAAGCAACACCAGCACCAGCACCACCACCAGCAGCACCAGCACCAGCACCATGACCAGCTGTAGCACAAACACCAGCACTAGCACCAGCATCAGCAACAGCATCAGCACTAGGAGCACCAGCCGCACCAGCACCAACACCAGCAGCACCAGCACCAGCAGCACCAGCACAAGCAGCATAAGCACCAGCACCAGCAGCATAAGCACCAGCACCAGCACCAGCCGCACCAGCACCAGCAGTAGCACCAGCACCAGCAGCACAAGCAGCACCAGCACCAGCACCAGCCGCACCAGACGCCACACCAGCAGCCGCACCAGCACCAGAACCAGCAGCAGGACCTGCAGCACCAGCTCCAGCACCCGCAGCACCAGCACAAGCATCACCATCACCAGCACCCACAGTAACCAGCAGCACCAGCACCAGCAGCTCCAGCATCACCAGCACCAGCATAACCAGCACCAGCAACAGCAGCACCAGCACCAGAAGAAGCACCAGCTGCATCAGCAGCACCAGCTGCATCAGCAGCACCAGCACGAGCAGCATCAGCACAAGCAGCACCATCATCAGCAGCACTAGCAGCGGCAGAAGCAGCACCAGCACCACCTGCACCAGCACCACCAGCACCACCAGCACCACCAGCACCAGCACCAGCAGCACCAGCACAATCACCAGCTGCAAGACAAACACCAGCACCAGCAGCACCAGCACCAGCAGCCCCAGCACAAGCAGCACCAGCTGTAAGACAAACACCAGCACCAGCAGCACCAGCACCAGCAGCACCAGCACCAGGAGCCCCAGCACTAAGAGCAGCACCAGCACTACCAGCAGCACCAGCACCAGCACCAGTAACAGCAGCCCCATCACCACCACCAGCACCAACAGCACCAGCACCACCAGCACCACCAGCACCAGTAGCACCAGCACCACCAGCAGTACCAGCACCACCAGCACCAGCACCAACAGCAACACAAGCAACACCAGCACCTCCAGCACCAGCTCCAGCACCAGCAGCAGCACCAGCAGCACCAGCACTAGCAGCAGCCATACACCAGCAGCACCAGCACTAGAAGCAGCCATACACCAGCAGCAGCACCATCAGCACCAGCAACAGCACCAGCACCAGCACCAGGAGCACCAGGAGCACCAAAAGCAGCAGCACCAGCTCCAGCACCAGCAGCAGCACCAGCAGCACCAGCACTAGCAGCAGCCATACACCAGCAGCCATACACCAGCAGCAGCAACATCAACACCAGCAACAGCACCAGCACCAGCAGCAAAAAGCAGCACCAGCACCAGCACTAGCAGCACCAGCACCAACACCAGCAGCACCATCATCACCAGCACCAGTACCAGCACCAGCAGCTCCACCAGCACCAGCAGCACCAGCACCAGCAGCACCAGCATTACCAGCACTAGCAGCACCAGCACCAGCAGCGCCAGCAGCAGCACCAGCAGCACCAGCACCAGCAGCACCAGCAACAGCACCAGTACCAGCAGCACCAGCAGCAGCACCAACAACCCCAGCACCATCACCAACAGTAGCACTAGCACCATCACCAGCACAAGCAACACCAGCACCAGCACAAGCACCACCAGCACCATCATTAGCAGTAGCATCAGCACCAGAAACAGCCGCACCAGCACCAATACCAGCACCAGTAGTACCACCTGCACCAGCACAAGCAGCACCAGCACCAGCAGCACCAGCACCAGCACCAGCAGCACTAGCAGCTGCACCAGCAGCACCAGCAACATCAGCAGCACCTGCACCAGCTGCACCAGCAGCAACACCAGCACCAGCACCAGTAACAGCAGCACCATCACCAGCACCTGCAGCACCTGCACCAGCAGCACCAGCACCAGCACCAGCACCAGCAGCACCAGCAACAGCACAAGTACCAACAGCACTAGCCTCAGCACTAGCACCAGCACCAGCACCAGCTTAAGCAACACCAGCACCAGAAGCACCAGCACCAGCAACAGCAGCACCAGCACCATCACCAGCAGTAGCACCAGCACCAGCAACAGCAGCACCAGCACCAATACCAGCACCAGCAGCACCACCCTGCACCAGCACCAGCACCAGTTGCACCAGCAGCAGCAGCACCAGCACCAGTAGCATTAGCAGCAACACCAGCACCAGTAGCATTAGCAGCAACACCAGCATCAGCACCAGCAGCACCAACACCAGCACCAGCACCATCACCTGCAATAGCACCAGCACCAGTACCAGCAGCACCAGCAGCACCAGCACCACCAGCACCAGCACCAGCAACAGCAGCACCAGCACCAGTACCAGCACCAGTAGCACCAGCAGTCCAAGCACCAGCACCAGCAGCACCAGCACCAGCACCAGTACCAGCACCAGCAGTCCAAGCACCAGCACCAGCAGCAGCACCAGCAACACCAGCACCAGCAGCACCACCAGCAGCAACCGCACCAGCACCAGCAGCACCAACAGCAGCAGCACCAGCTCTAACACCAGCACCAGCAGCACCAGCAGTACCAGCACCAACACCAGCAGCACAAGCTCCAGCAGCACCAGCAGGCGCACCAGCACCAGCAGCACCAGCAGGCGCACCAGCACCAGCAGGGCCAGAATATGCAGCACGAGCACCAGCAGCACCTGAAGATGCAGCACCAGCCTCAACACCAGCACCAGCAGCACCAGCACCAGCACCACTAGCACCAGCAGCATCAGCGCCAGCAGCACCAGCATCAACAGCACTAACAGCGGAACCAGCAGCACCAACAGTAGCACCAGCACCACCTGCACCAGCACCAGCAGCACCACCAGCACCAGCACCAGCACAATCACCAGCTGTAACACAAACACCAGCACAAGCAGCACCAGCACAAGTACCAGCAGCACCATCACCACCAGTACCAGTACCAACACCAGTACCAGCACCAGCAGCTCCACCAGCACCTGCACCAGCAGCGCCAGCCCCGACAGCACCAGCATCACCAGCACTAGCAGCAACAGCACCAGCAGCGCCAGCAGCAGCACCAGCAGGACCAGCAGCACCAGCAGCACCAGCAACAGCACCAGTACCAGCAGCACCACCAGCACCATTACCAGCAGTAGCACTAGCACCATCACCAGCACCACCAGCACCATCACCAGCAGTAGCACTAGCACCATCACCAGCACAAGCAACACCAGCACCAGCATCAGCACAAGCACCACCAGCACCATTACCAGCACCAGCTCCAGCACCAGCAGCACCAGCACAAGCACTAGCAACAGCAGCACCACCTGCACCAGCACAAGCAGCACCAGCACCAGCAGCACCAGCACCAGCACCAGCAGCACTAGCAGCTTCACCAGCAGCACCAACAGCACCTGCTCCAGCTGCACCAGCAGCACCAGCAGCACCTGCACCAGCTGCACCAGCAGCAACACCAGCACCAGCAGCACCATCAACATCACCAGTACCAGCACCAGCACCAGCAGCACAACCAACACCAGCAGCACAACCACCACCAGCACCACCACCAGCACAAGCAGCACCAGCACCAGTAACAGCAGCCCCATCACCACCACCAGCACCAACAACACCAGCACCACCAGCACCACCAGCACCAGTAGCACCAGCACCACCAGCAGTACCAGCACCACCAGCACCAGCACCAACAGCAGCACAAGCAACACCAGCACCTCCAGCACCAGCTCCAGCACCAGCAGCAGCACCAGCAGCACCAGCACTAGCAGCAGCCATACACCAGCAGCCATACACCAGCAGCAGCACCATCAGCACCAGCATCAGCACCAGCACCAGCACCAGGAGCACCAAAAGCAGCAGCACCAGCTCCAGCACCAGCAGCAGCATCAGCAGCACCAGCACTAGCAGCAGCCATACACCAGCAGCCATACACCAGCAGCAGCAACATCAACACCAGCAACAGCACCAGCACCAGCAGCAAAAGCAGCACCAGCACCAGCACTAGCAGCACCAGCACCAACACCAGCAGCACTATCATCACCAGCACCAGTACCAGCACCAGCAGCTCCACCAGCACCAGCACCAGCAGCACCAGCACCAGCAGCACCAGTATCACCAGCACTAGCAGCACCAGCACCAGCAGCGCCAGCAGCAGCACCAGCAGCACCAGCACCAGCACCAGCAGCACCAGCAACAGCACCAGTACCAGCAGCACCAGCAGCAGCACCAACAACCCCAGCACCATCATTAACAGTAGCACTAGCACCATCACCAGCACAAGCAACACCAGCCCCAGCACAAGCACCACCAGCACCATCATTAGCAGTAGCATCAGCACCAGAAACAGCCGCACCAGCACCAATACCAGCACCAGAAGCACCACCTGCACCAGCACAAGCAGCACCAGCACCAGCAGCACCAGCACCAGCACCAGCAGCACTAGCAGCTGCACCAGCAGCACCAGCAACATCAGCAGCACCTGCACCAGCTGCACCAGCAGCAACAACAGCACCAGCACCAGTAACAGCAGCACCATCACCAGCAACCGCAGCACCAGCACCAGCAGCACCAGCACCAGCAGCACCAGCAACAGCACAAGTACCAACAGCACTAGCCTCAGCACTAGCACCAGCACCAGCACCAGCTTAAGCAACACCAGCACCAGCACCAGAAGCACCAGCACCAGCACAGCACCATCACCAGCAGTAGCACCAGCACCAGCAACAGCAGCACCAGCACCAATACCAGCACCAGCAGCACCACCCTGCACCAGTACCAGCACCAGTTGCACCAGCAGCAGCAGCACCAGCACCAGTAGCATTAGCAGCAACACCAGCACCAGTAGCATTAGCAGCAACACCAGCATCAGCACCAGCAGCACCAACACCAGCACCAGCACCGTCACCTGCAATAGCACCAGCACCAGTACCAGCGGCACCAGCAGCACCAGCACCACCAGCACCAGCACCAGCAACAGCAGCACCAGCACCAGTACCAGCACCAGTAGCACCAGCAGTCCAAGCACCAGCACCAGCAGCACCAGCACCAGCACCAGCAGTCCAAGCACCAGCACCAGCAGCAGCACCAGCAACACCAGCACCAGCAGCACCATCAGCAGCAACCGCACCAGCACCAGCAGCACCAACAGCAGCAGCACCAGCTCTAACACCAGCACCAGCAGCACCAGCAGTACCAGCACCAGCACCAGCAGCACAAGCGCCAGCATCACCAGCACCAGCAGCACAAGCTCCAGCAGCACCAGCAGGCACACCAGCACCAGCAGCACCAGCAGGCGCACAAGCACCTGCAGGGCCAGAATATGCAGCACGAGCACCAGCAGCACCTGAAGATGCAGCACCAGCCTCAACACCAGCACCAGCAGCACCAGCACCAGCACCACTAGCACCAGCAGCATCAGCGTCAGCAGCACCAGCATCAGCAGCACTAACAGCGGAACCAGCAGCACCAGCAGCAGCACCAACAACCCCAGCACCATCACCAACAGTAGCACTAGCACCATCACCAACAGTAGCACTAGCACCATCACCAGCACAAGCAACACCAGCACCAGCACAAGCACCACCAGCACCATCATTAGCAGTAGCATCAGCACCAGAAACAGCCGCACCAGCACCAATACCAGCACCAGAAGCACCACCTGCACCAGCACAAGCAGCACCAGCACCAGCAGCACCAGCACCAGCACCAGCAGCACTAGCAGCTGCACCAGCAGCACCAGCAACATCAGCAGCACCTGCACCAGCTGCACCAGCAGCAACAACAGCACCAGCACCAGTAACAGCAGCACCATCACCAGCAACCGCAGCACCAGCACCAGCAGCACCAGCACCAGCAGCACCAGCAACAGCACAAGTACCAACAGCACTAGCCTCAGCACTAGCACCAGCACCAGCACCAGCTTAAGCAACACCAGCACCAGCACCAGAAGCACCAGCACCAGCACAGCACCATCACCAGCAGTAGCACCAGCACCAGCAACAGCAGCACCAGCACCAATACCAGCACCAGCAGCACCACCCTGCACCAGTACCAGCACCAGTTGCAGCAGCAGCAGCAGCACCAGCACCAGTAGCATTAGCAGCAACACCAGCACCAGTAGCATTAGCAGCAACACCAGCATCAGCACCAGCAGCACCAACACCAGCACCAGCACCGTCACCTGCAATAGCACCAGCACCAGTACCAGCGGCACCAGCAGCACCAGCACCACCAGCACCAGCACCAGCAACAGCAGCACCAGCACCAGTACCAGCACCAGTAGCACCAGCAGTCCAAGCACCAGCACCAGCAGCACCAGCACCAGCACCAGCAGTCCAAGCACCAGCACCAGCAGCAGCACCAGCAACACCAGCACCAGCAGCACCATCAGCAGCAACCGCACCAGCACCAGCAGCACCAACACCAGCACCAGCACCGTCACCTGCAATAGCACCAGCACCAGTACCAGCGGCACCAGCAGCACCAGCACCACCAGCACCAGCACCAGCAACAGCAGCACCAGCACCAGTACCAGCACCAGTAGCACCAGCAGTCCAAGCACCAGCACCAGCAGCACCAGCACCAGCACCAGCAGTCCAAGCACCAGCACCAGCAGCAGCACCAGCAACACCAGCACCAGCAGCACCATCAGCAGCAACCGCACCAGCACCAGCAGCACCAACAGCAGCAGCACCAGCTCTAACACCAGCACCAGCAGCACCAGCAGTACCAGCACCAGCACCAGCAGCACAAGCGCCAGCAGCACCAGCAGCACAAGCTCCAGCAGCACCAGCAGGCGCACCAGCACCAGCAGCACCAGCAGGCGCACAAGCACCTGCAGGGCCAGAATATGCAGCACGAGCACCAGCAGCACCTGAAGATGCAGCACCAGCCTCAACACCAGCACCAGCAGCACCAGCACCAGCACCACTAGCACCAGCAGCATCAGCGTCAGCAGCACCAGCATCAGCAGCACTAACAGCGGAACCAGCAGCACCAACAGTATCACCAGCACCACCTGCACCAGCACCACCTGCACCAGCACCAGCAGCACCACCAGCACCAGCACCAGCACAATCACCAGCTGTAACACAAACACCAGCACAATCACCAGCTGTAACACAATCACCAGCACAAGCAGCACCAGCACCAGCACCAGTACCAGCAGCACCATCACCACCAGTACCAGTACAAGCACCAGTACCAGCACCAGCAGCTCCACCAGCACCTGCACCAGCAGCGCCTGCCCCGACAGCACCAGCATCACCAGCACTAGCAGCAACAGCACCAGCAGCGCCAGCAGCAGCACCAGCAGGACCAGCAGCACCAGCATCACCAGCAACAGCACCAGTACCAGCAGCACCACCTGCACCATTACCAGCAGTAGCACTAGCACCATCACCAGCACCACCAGCACCATCACCAGCAGTAGCACTAGCACCATCACCAGCACAAGCAACACCAGCACCAGCACCAGCTCCAGCACCACCAGCACCATTACCAGCACCAGCTCCATCACCAGTAGCACCAGCACAAGCACTAGCAACAGCAGCACCACCTGCACCAGCACAAGCAGCACCAGCACCAGCAGCACCAGCACCAGCACCAGCAGCACTAGCAGCTTCACCAGCAGCACCAACAGCACCTGCACCAGCTGCACCAGCAGCACCAGCAGCACCTGCACCAGCTGCACCAGCAGCAACACCAGCAAAAGCAGCACCATCAACAGCACCAGTACCAGCACCAGCACCAGCAGCACAACCAACACCAGCAGCACAGCCAGCACCAGCACCACCACCAGCACCAGCACAAGCAGCACCAGTAACTGCAGCCCCATCACCACCACCAGCACCAACAACACCAGCACCACCAGCACCACCAGCACCAGTAGCACAAGCACCACCAGCAGTATCAGCACCACCAGCACCAGCACCAACAGCAGCACCAGCACCAGCACCTCCAGCACCAGCTCGCGCACCAACAGCCATACACCAGCAGCAGCACCATCAGCACCAGCAACAGCACCAGCACCAGCACCAGGAGCACCAAAAGCAGCAGCACCAGCTCCAGCACCAGCAGCAGCATCAGCAGCACCAGCACTAGCAGCAGCCATACACCAGCAGCCATACACCAGCAGCAGCAACATCAACACCATCAACAGCACCAGCACCAGCAGCAAAAGCAGCACCAGTACCAGCACCAGCAGCTCCACCAGCACCAGCAGCAGCAGCACCAGCACCAGCAGCACCAGTATCATCAGTACTAGCAGCACCAGCACCAGCAGCGCCAGCAGCAGCACCAGCAGCACCAGCACCAGCACCAGCAGCACCAGCAACAGCACCAGTACCAGCAGCACCAGCAGCAGCACCAACAACCCCAGCACCATCACCAACAGTAGCACTAGCACCATCACCAGCACAAGCAACACCAGCACCAGCACAAGCACCACCAGCACCATCATTAGCAGTAGCATCAGCACCAGAAACAGCCGTACCAGCACCGATACCAGCACCAGTAGCACCACCTGCACCAGCACAAGCAGCACCAGCACCAGCAGCACCAGCACCAGCAGCACTAGCAGCTGCACCAGCAGCACCAGCAACATCAGCAGCACCTGCACCAGCTGCACCAGCAGCAACACCAGCACCAGCACCATCACCAGTAACAGCAGCACCATCACCAGCACCCAGAAGCACCAGCACCAGCACCAGCAGCACCAGCAACAGCACAAGTACCAACAGCACTAGCCTCAGCACTAGCACCAGCACCAGCACCAGCTTAAGCAACACCAGCACCAGCACCAGAAGCACCAGCACCAGCACAGCACCATCACCAGCTGTAGCACCAGCACCAGCAACAGCAGCACCAGCACCAATACCAGCACCAGCAGCACCACCCTGCACCAGCACCAGCACCAGTTGCACCAGCAGCAGCAGCACCAGCACCAGTAGCATTAGCAGCAACGCCAGCACCAGTAGCATTAGCAGCAACACCAGCATCAGCACCAGCAGCACCAACACCAGCAACAGCACCATCACCTGCAATAGCACCAGCACCAGTACCAGCAGCACCAGCAGCACCAGCACCACCAGCACCAGTAGCACCAGCAGTCCAAGCACCAGCACCAGCAGCACCAGCACCAGCACCAGCAGCACCAGCAGTGCAAGCACGAGCACCAGCAGCAGCACCAGCAACACCAGCACCAGCAGCAGCACCAGCAGGAACCGCACCAGCACCAGCAGCACCAACAGCAGCAGCACCAGCTCTAACACCAGCACCAGCAGCACCAGCAGTACCAGCCCCAGCACCAGCATCACAAGCTCCAGCAGCACCAGCAGGCGCACCAGCACCAGCAGCACCAGCAGGCGCACCAGCACCAGCAGAGCCAGAATATACAGCACGAGCACCAGCAGCACCTGAAGATGCAGCACCAGCATCAGCAGCACCAGCCTCAACACCAGCACCAGCAGCACCAGCACCAGCACCACTAGCACCAGCAGCATCAGCGCCAGCAGCACCAGCATCAGCAGCACTAACAGCGGAACCAGCAGCACCAACAGTAGCACCAGCACCACCTGCACCAGCACCATCAGCACCACCAGCACCAGCACCAGCACAATCACCAGCTGTAACACAAACACCAGCACAATCACCAGCTGTAACACAAACACCAGCACAAGCAGCACCAGCACCAGCACCAGTACCAGCAGCACCATCACCACCAGTACCAGTACCAGCACCAGTACCAGCACCAGCAGCTCCACCAGCACCTGCATTAGCTGCACCAGCAGCAACACCAGCACCAGCAGCACCATCAACAGCACCAGTACCAGCACCAGCACCAGCAGCACAACCAGCACCAGCAGCACAACCAGCACCAGCACCACCACCAGCACCAGCACAAGCAGCACCAGCACCAGCACCCGCAGCACCAGCACCAGCAGCACCAGTAACAGCACCAGTACCAACAGCACCAGTCTCAGCACTAGCACCAGCACCACCACCAGCACCAGCATAAGCAACACCAGCACCAGCACCAGCAACACCAGCACCAGCCCAGCAGTAGCACCAGCAGTAGCACCAGCACCAGCAACAGCAGCACCAGCACCAGTTCCAGCACCAGCAGGACCACCCTGCACCAGCACCAGCACAAGCAGCACCAGCACCAGCACCAGCAGCACCAGCACTTGCAGCACTAGCAGCTCCACCAGCAGCACAAGCAGCAGCAGCACCAGCACCAGCAGCATTATCAGCCACACTAGCACCAGCACCAGCACTAGCTCCAGCAGCACCAACACCAGCACCAGCAGCACTAGCACCTGCAGCAACAGCAGCACTAGCACCTGCAGCAACAGCAGCACCAGTAGCACGAGCACCAGCTGCACCAGCCCCTGCAGCAGCACTAGCAGCAGCAGCGGAACCAGCAGCACCAACAGTAGCACCAGCACCACCAGCACCAGCTCCAGCATCAGCAATATGGAGCACCAGCACCAACACCATCAGCACCAGCACCAGCAGCACCAGCTCCAGCAGCACCAGAATATGCATCACTAGCACCAACATCAGCAGCACCAGTAGCACCAGCACCAGCAGCAACACAAGCAGATTAAGCACCAGCACCAGCAGCACTAGCACTAGCACCAGCAGCACCAGCACCAGCACTAGCAGCACCAGCACCAGCAGCATTATCAGCCACACTAGCACCAGCACCAGCACTAGCTCCAGCAGCACCAACACCAGCACCAGCAGCACTAGCACCTGCAGCAGCAGCAGCACCAGTAGCACGAGCACCAGCTGCACCAGCCCCTGCAGCAGCACTAGCAGCAGCAGCGGAACCAGCAGCACCAACAGTAGCACCAGCACCACCAGCACCAGCTCCAGCATCAGCAATATGGAGCACCAGCACCAACACCATCAGCACCAGCACCAGCAGCACCAGCTCCAGCAGCACCAGAATATGCATCACTAGCACCAACATCAGCAGCACCAGTAGCACCAGCACTAGCAGCAACACAAGCAGATTAAGCACCAGCACCAGCAGCACTAGCACTAGCACCAGCAGCACCAGCACCAGCACTAGCAGCACCAGCACTAGCAGCACCAGCACTAGCAGCACCAGCAGCAACAGCACCAGCACCAGCAGCACAAGCTCCAGCAGCACCAGCAGGCGCACCAGAACCAGCAGCACCAGCAGGCGCACCAGCACCAGCAGGCGCACCAGCACCAGCAGGCGCACCAGCACCAGCAGGGCCAGAATATGCAGCACGAGCACCAGCAGCACCTGAAGATGCAGCACCAGCCTCAACACCAGCAGCACCATCACCAGCACCATCACCAGCAGCACCAGCAACAGCAACAGCACCACCAACACCAGCACCAGCAGCATCAGCACCAGCACCACTAGCACCAGCAGCATCAGCGCCTGCAGCACCAGCATCAGCAGCAATAGCAGCGGAACAAGCAGCACCAACAGTAGCACCAGCACCACCAGCACCAGCACAACCAGCACCACCAGCACCAGCACCAGCAACAACAACAGCACAAGCAACACCAGCACCAGCATCAGCACCAGCATCAGCACCAGCACCAGCACCAGCACAATCACCAGCTGTAACACAAACACCAGCACAAGCAGCACCAGCACCAGCAGCTCCACCAGCACCTGCACCAGCAGCGCCAGCACCGACAGCACCAGCATCACCCGCACTAGCAGCAACAGCACCAGCAGCGCCAGCAGCAGCACCAGCACCAGCACCAGCAGCACCAGCAACAGCACCAGTACCAGCAGCACCAGCACCAACAACACCTGCATCAGCACCAGTAGCACCAGCACCACCAACAGCAGCACAGCACCAGCACCAGCAGTACCACCAGTACCAGCACAAGCAGCACCAGCACCTGCACCCGCAGCACCAGCACAATCAGCACCAGTAACTGCACTAGTACCAACAGCACCAGTCTCAGCACTAGCACCAGCACCAGCACCAGCATAAGCAACACCAGCACCAGCACCAGCAGCACCAGTACCAGCACAACACCATCACCAGCAGTAGCACCAGCACCAGCAACAGCAGCACCAGCACCAATTCCAGCACCAGCAGGACCACCCTGCACCAGCACCAGCACAAGCAGCACCAGCACCAGCAGCACGAGCACCTGCAGCACTAGCAGCTCCACCAGCAGCACTAGCACCAGAAGCATTATCAGCCACACCAGCACCAGCACCAGCAGCACCAACACCAGCACCAGCAGCACTAGCACCTGCAGCAACAGCAGCACCAGCACAAGCAGCACCAGCCCCTGCAGCAGCACTAGCATCAGCACCACCAGCAATAGCACCAGCACCAGGAGTACCAGCAACAGTAACACCAGCAGCCGCACCAGCACCAGCACAAGCAGCACCATCAACCGTACCAGCACCAGCAGCACCAGAATAAGCATCACTTGCACCAACATCAGCAGCACCAGTAGCACCAGCACCAGCAGCAACACAAGCAGCTTAAGCATCAGCACCAGCAGCACTAGCACTAACACCAGCAGCACCAGCATCAGCACCAGCACTATCACCATCAGTAGCAACAGCACCAGCACCAGCAGCACCAGCACCAGAAGCAGCACCAGCTGCATTAGCAGCGCCAGCACTAGCAGCACAAGCAGCAACAGCAGCACCAGTAGCACCAGCTCCAGCAGCACTAGTACCACCAGCAACAGCAGCACCAACACCAGCAGCACCAGCACCAGCAGCACCAGCATCAGCACCAGCACTATCACCAGCAGTAGCAACAGCACCAGCACCAGCAGCACCAGCACCAGAAGCAGCACCAGCAGCATCAGCAGCACCAGCAGCACAAGCAGCAACAGCAGCACCAGTACCACCAGCAACAGCAGCACCAACACCAGCAGCACCAGCACCAGCAGCACCAACAGCCGCACCAGCAGCACCAGCACCAGCAGCAATAGCAACAGCACCAGCACCACCAGCAGCACCAGCAGCAGCAGCAGCACCAGCACCAGCAGCATTAGCAGCCACATCAGCACCAGCAGCACCAACACCAGCACCAGCACCAGCGCCATCACCTGCATTAGCACCAGCACCAGCACCAGCAACACTAGCACCAGAAGCAGCACCAGCAGCACTAGCACCTATAGCAACAAATGCACCAGTAGCACCAGCAGCAGCAGCACCAGCCCCTGCAGTAGCACCAGCAGCAGCAGCACCAGCCCCTGCAGTAGCACCACAGCAGCAGCACCAGCACCAGCAGAACCAGCACCAGCCGCTCCTGCAGCCACACCAGCACTAGCAGTGCCTGAAGATGCAGCACCAGCACCAGCGGAACATGCAGCTTCAGCATCAGCAACACCAGCATCAGCACCAGCAGCACCATGACCAGCACCATGACTAGCAGCACCAGCAACAGCAGCAGCACCAACAGCACCAGCACCAGCAGCACCAGCACGAGAACCAGCAGCACTAGAACCACCAGCACCAGCAGCACCACCAGCACCAGCTCAAGCAGCACCAGCATCAGCGCCAGCGGCCCCAGCACTAGCAGCACCGGCACCAGCAGCAACTAGCAGCGGAAACAGCAGCACCAGCAGAAGCACCAGCACCACCGGCACCAGCAGCACCAACACCAGCACCACCAGCACCACCTGCACCAACAGCAGCTCAAGCAACACCAGCACCATGACCGGCTGTAGCACAAACACCAGCACCAGCAGCACCAGCAGCACCAGCAGCACAAGCAGCATAAGCACCAGCACCAGCAGCACGAGCACCTGCAGCACTAGCAGCTCCACCAGCAGCACTAGCACCAGAAGCATTATCAGCCACACCAGCACCAGCACCAGCAGCACCAACACCAGCACCAGCAGCACTAGCACCTGCAGCAACAGCAGCACCAGAAGCACCAGCACAAGCAGCACCAGCCCCTGCAGCAGCACTAGCATCAGCACCACCAGCAATAGCACCAGCACCAGGAGCACCAGCAACAGTAACACCAGCAGCCGCACCAGCACCAGCACAAGCAGCACCATCAACCGTACCAGCACCAGCAGCACCAGAATAAGCATCACTTGCACCAACATCAGCAGCACCAGTAGCACCAGCACCAGCAGCAACACAAGCAGCTTAAGCATCAGCACCAGCAGCACTAGCACTAACACCAGCAGCACCAGCATCAGCACCAGCACTATCACCATCAGTAGCAACAGCACCAGCACCAGCAGCACCAGCACCAGAAGCAGCACCATCTGCATTAGCAGCGCCAGCACTAGCAGCACAAGCAGCAACAGCAGCACCAGTAGCACCAGCTCCAGCAGCACTAGTACCACCAGCAAAAGCAGCACCAACACCAGCAGCACCAGCACCAGCAGCACCAGCATCAGCACCAGCACTATCACCAGCAGTAGCAACAGCACCAGCACCAGCAGCACCAGCACCAGAAGCAGCACCAGCTGCATCAGCAGCACCAGCAGCACAAGCAGCAACAGCAGCACCAGTACCACCAGCAACAGCAGCACCAACACCAGCAGCACCAGCACCAGCAGCACCAACAGCCGCACCAGCAGCACCAGCACCAGCAGCAATAGCAACAGCACCAGCACCACCAGCAGCACCAGCAGCAGCAGCAGCACCAGCACCAGCAGCATTAGCAGCCACATCAGCACCAGCAGCACCAACACCAGCACCAGCACCAGCGCCATCACCTGCATTAGCACCAGCACCAGCACCAGCACCAGCAACACTAGCACCAGAAGCAGCACCAGCAGCACTAGCACCTATAGCAACAAATGCACCAGTAGCACCAGCAGCAGCAGCACCAGCCCCTGCAGTAGCACCAGCAGCAGCAGCACCAGCCCCTGCAGTAGCACCACAGCAGCAGCACCAGCACCAGCAGAACCAGCACCAGCCGCTCCTGCAGCCACACCAGCACTAGCAGTGCCAGAAGATGCAGCACCAGCACCAGCGGAACATGCAGCTTCAGCATCAGCAACACCAGCATCAGCACCAGCAGCACCATGACCAGCACCATGACTAGCAGCACCAGCAACAGCAGCAGCACCAACAGCACCAGCACCAGCAGCACCAGCACGAGAACCAGCAGCACTAGAACCACCAGCACCAGCAGCACCACCAGCACCAGCTCAAGCAGCACCAGCATCAGCGCCAGCGGCCCCAGCACTAGCAGCACCGGCACCAGCAGCAACTAGCAGCGGAACCAGCAGCACCAGCAGAAGCACCAGCACCACCGGCACCAGCAGCACCAACACCAGCACCACCAGCACCACCTGCACCAACAGCAGCTCAAGCAACACCAGCACCAGCACCATGACCGGCTGTAGCACAAACACCAGCACCAGCAGCACCAGCAGCACCAGCAGCACAAGCAGCATAAGCACCAGCACCAGCAGCACGAGCACTAGCAGCTCCACCAGCAGCACTAGCACCAGAAGCATTATCAGCCACACCAGCACCAGCACCAGCAGCACCAACACCAGCACCAGCAGCACTAGCACCTGCAGCAACAGCAGCACCAGAAGCACCAGCACAAGCAGCACCAGCCCCTGCAGCAGCACTAGCATCAGCACCACCAGCAATAGCACCAGCACTAGGAGCACCAGCAACAGTAACACCAGCAGCCGCACCAGCACCAGCACAAGCAGCACCATCAACCGTACCAGCACCAGCAGCACCAGAATAAGCATCACTTGCACCAACATCAGCAGCACCAGTAGCACCAGCACCAGCAGCAACACAAGCAGCTTAAGCATCAGCACCAGCAGCACTAGCACTAACACCAGCAGCACCAGCATCAGCACCAGCACTATCACCATCAGTAGCAACAGCACCAGCACCAGCAGCACCAGCACCAGAAGCAGCACCATCTGCATTAGCAGCGCCAGCACTAGCAGCACAAGCAGCAACAGCAGCACCAGTAGCACCAGCTCCAGCAGCACTAGTACCACCAGCAACAGCAGCACCAACACCAGCAGCACCAGCACCAGCAGCACCAGCATCAGCACCAGCACTATCACCAGCAGTAGCAACAGCACCAGCACCAGCAGCACCAGCACCAGAAGCAGCACCAGCTGCATCAGCAGCACCAGCAGCACAAGCAGCAACAGCAGCACCAGTACCACCAGCAACAGCAGCACCAACACCAGCAGCACCAGCACCAGCAGCACCAACAGCCGCACCAGCAGCACCAGCACCAGCAGCAATAGCAACAGCACCAGCACCACCAGCAGCACCAGCAGCAGCAGCAGCAGCACCAGCACCAGCAGCATTAGCAGCCACATCAGCACCAGCAGCACCAACACCAGCACCAGCACCAGCGCCATCACCTGCATTAGCACCAGCACCAGCACCAGCAACACTAGCACCATAAGCAGCACCAGCAGCACTAGCACCTATAGCAACAGATGCACCAGTAGCACCAGCAGCAGCAGCACCAGCCCCTGCAGTAGCACCAGCAGCAGCAGCACCAGCCCCTGGAGTAGCACCACAGCAGCAGCACCAGCACCAGCAGAACCAGCACCAGCCGCTCCTGCAGCCACACCAGCACTAGCAGTGCCAGAAGATGCAGCACCAGCACCAGCGGAACATGCAGCTTCAGCATCAGCAACACCAGCATCAGCACCAGCAGCACCATGACCAGCACCATGACTAGCAGCACCAGCAACAGCAGCAGCACCAACAGCACCAGCACCAGCAGCACCAGCACGAGAACCAGCAGCACTAGAACCACTAGCACCAGCAGCACCACCAGCACCAGCTCAAGCAGCACCAGCATCAGCGCCAGCGGCCCCAGCACTAGCAGCACCGGCACCAGCAGCAACTAGCAGCGGAACCAGCAGCACCAGCAGAAGCACCAGCACCACCGGCACCAGCAGCACCAACACCAGCACCACCAGCACCACCTGCACCAACAGCAGCTCAAGCAACACCAGCACCAGCACCAGCACCAGCACCACCACCAGCAGCACCAGCACCATGACCGGCTGTAGCACAAACACCAGCACCAGCAGCACCAGCAGCACAAGCAGCATAAGCACCAGCCCCAGCAGCACCAGCTCTAGCAGCACCAGCACCAGCACCAGCACCAGCAGCACCAGTTCCAGCAGCAGCACCAGTTCCAGCAGCAGCACCAGCAGCACCAGCAATAGCAGCACCAGCACTAGCAGCACCAGCACCAGCAGCACCAGCACCAGAACCAGCAGAAGCACCAGCACCAGCAGCACCAGCATCACGAGTACCAGCTGCACCAGCACAAGCAGCGCCAGGAGCAGCACAAGCAACCAGCACCTGCAGCACCAACAACGGCACCAGCATCAGCAGCACTATCACCAGCACCAGCACTATCACCAGCAGCACCAACACCAGCAGCACCAGCACCAGCACCAGCAGCACCAGCCGCACCAGCAGCCGCCCCAGCAGCCGCACCAGCATCAGCAGCACCAGAAGAAGCAGCACCAGCATCAGCACCAGAACCAGCAGCAGGACCTGCAGCACCAGCAGCTGGCCCTGCAGCACCAGCAGCACCAACACCAGCAGCAACATCACCAGTACCAGCAGCATCATCACCACCAGCACCAGCTCCAGCATCCGCAGCACCAGCACAAGCAGCACCATCACCAGCACCCACAGTAACCAGGAGCACCAGCACCAGAAGCTCACGCATCACCAGCACCAGGAGCACCAGCAACAGTAACACCAGCAGCCGCACCAGCACCAGCACCAACAGCACCAGAATATGCAGCACCAGAACCAACACCATCAGCACCAGCACCAGCAGCACCAGCACCAGCAGCACCAGCACTAGCACCAGCAGCACCAGCACCAGCAGCACCAGCATCAGCAGCACCATCAACCGTACCAGCACCAGCAGCACCAGAATAAGCATCACTAGCACCAACATCAGCAGGTCCAGTAGCACCAGCACCAGCAGCAACACAAGCAGCTTAAGCACTAGCACCAGCAGCACTAGCACTAGCACCAGCAGCACCAGCACCAGCAGCACCAGCATCAGCACCAGCACTATCACCATCAGTAGCAACAGCACCAGCACCAGCAGCACCTGCACCAGAAACAGCACCAGCACTAGCCGCACTAGCAGCAACAGCAGCACCAGTAGCACCAGCTCCAGCAGCACCAGTACCACCAGCAGCAGCAGCACCAACACCAGCAGCACCAGCACCAGCAGCACCAGCACCAGCAGCACCAGCACCAGCACCAACAGCACCAGCACCACCAGCACCAGCAGCACCAGCACCAGCAGCACCAGCACCAGCACCAGCAGCACCAGCCCTGCACCAGCACTATCACTAACACCACCAGCACCATCACCAGCAGTAGCACAAGCACCAGAACCAGCAGCACCATCACCATCTTCAGCAGTAGCACCAGCACCAGCACCAACATCAGCAGCATTAGCAATACCAGCACCAGCACCAGCAGGAAAAACACCAGCAGCACGAGCAGGCGCACCAGCACCAGCAGCGCCAGAATATGCAGCACCAGCACCAGCAACACCAGAAGATGCAGCACCAGCATCAGCAGCACC
Source organism: Procambarus clarkii (assembly GCF_040958095.1). NCBI lineage: Eukaryota > Metazoa > Arthropoda > Malacostraca > Decapoda > Cambaridae > Procambarus > Procambarus clarkii. The sequence goes on from NW_027189339.1 coordinate 115,628, forward strand.
AGCCTCAGCACCAGCAGCACCATCACCAGCACCACCAGCAACAGCAGCACCACCACCAGCATCAGCACCAGCACCACCATCAGCACCAGCACCAACAGCCCTACCAGCACCCCCAGCACCAGTACCAACAGCAGCACAAACAACACCAGCACCAGCAGCACCAGCTCCAGCACCAGCAGCAGCATCAGCAGCAGCATCAGCAGCACCAGTACCTGCACCAGCAGCACTAGCACCAGCACCAGCAGCACCAGCAGCATCAGCGCCAGCAGCACCAGCACCTACAGCACTAGCAGCTCCACCAGCAGCACCAGCAGCAGCAGCAGCACCAGCACCAGCAGCATTAGCAGCCACATCAGCACCAACACCAGCACCAGCACCATCACCTGCATTAGCACCAGCACCAGCATCAGCAACACCAGCACCAGAAGCAGCACCAGCAGCACTAGCACCTATAGCAACAGCTGCACCAGTAGCACCAGCAGCACCAGCACCAGCAGAACCAGCACCAGCCGCTCCTGCAGCCGCACCAGCACCAGCAGTGCCAGAAGATGCAGCACCAGCACCAGCAGCACCAGCATCAGCACCAGCAGCACCATGACCAGCACCACCAGCACCCGCACCACCAGCACCAGCACCAGCAGCACCAGCACGAGAACCAGCAGCACTATAACCAGCAGCACAAGCAGCACCACCAGCACCAGCTTAAGCAGCACCAGCATCAGCACCAGTGGCACCAGCACTAGCAGCATCAGCACCAGCAGCACCGGCACTTGCAGCAACTAACAGCGGAACCAGCAGCACCAGCAGAAGCACCAGCACCACCGGCACCAGCAGCACCAACACCAACACCACCAGCACCACCTGCACCAGCACCAACAGCAGCTCAAGCAACACCAGCACCAGCACCAGCCCCAGCAGCACCAGCACCATGACCAGCTGTAGCACAAGCAGCATAAGCACCAGCCCCAGTAGCACCAGCTCTAGCAGCACCAGCACCAGCACCAGCAGCACCAGTTCCAGCAGCAGCACCAGCAATAGCAGCACCAGCACCAGCAATAGCAGCAGCACCAGCACCAGCAGCACCAGCATCACGAGTACCAGCAGCACCAGCACAAGCAGCGCCAGGAGCAGCACAAGCAACCAGCACCTGCGGCACCAACAACGGCATCAGCATCAGCAGCACTATCACCAGCACCAGCACTATCACCAGCACCACCATCACCAGCAGTAGCACCAGCACCAGAACCAGCAGCAGGACCTGCAGCACCAGCAGCACCAACACCAGCAGCACCAGCACCAGCACCAGCAGCACCAGCCGCACCAGCAGCCGCCCCAGCAGCCGCACCAGCATCAGCAGCACCAGAAGAAGCAGCACCAGCATCAGCACCAGAACCAGCAGCAGGACCTGCAGCACCAGCAGCTGGCCCTGCAGCACCAGCAGCACCAACACCAGCAGCAACAGCACCAGTACCAGCAGCATCATCACCACCAGCACCAGCTCCAGCATCCGCAGCACCAGCACAAGCAGCACCATCACCAGCACCCACAGTAACCAGGAGCACCAGCACCAGAAGCTCACGCATCACCAGCACCAGGAGCACCAGCAACAGTAACACCAGCAGCCGCACCAGCACCAGCACCAACAGCACCAGAATATGCAGCACCAGCACCAACACCATCAGCACCAGCACCAGCAGCACCAGCACCAGCAGCACCAGCACTAGCACCAGCACCAGCCGCACCAGCACCAGCAGCACCATCAACCGTACCAGCACCAGCAGCACCAGAATAAGCATCACTAGCACCAACATCAGCAGCACCAGTAGCATCAGCACCAGCAGCAACACAAGCAGCTTAAGCACTAGCACCAGCAGCACTAGCACTAGCACCAGCAGCACCAGCACCAGCAGCACCAGCATCAGCACCAGCACTATCACCATCAGTAGCAACAGCACCAGCACCAGCAGCACCAGCACCAGAAGCAGCACCAGCTGCATCAGCAGCGCCAGCACTAGCCGCACAAGCAGCAACAACAGCACCAGTAGCACCAGCTCCAGCAGCACCAGTACCACCAGCAGCAGCAGCACCAACACCAGCAGCACCAGCACCAGCAGCACCAGCACCAGCACCACCAGCACCAGCACCACCAGCACCAGCAGCACCAGCACCAGCAGCACCAGCAACAGCAACAGCACCAGCAGCACCAGCCCTGCACCAGCACTATCACCAACACCACCAGCACCATCACCAGCAGTAGCACAAGCACCAGAACCAGCAGCACCATCACCATCTTCAGCAGTAGCACCAGCACCAACATCAGCAGCACCAGCAGTACCAGCACCAGCACCAGCAGGAAAAACACCAGCAGCACCAGCAGGCGCACCAGCACCAGCAGCGCCAGAATATGCAGCACCAGCACCAGCAACACCAGAAGATGCAGCACCAGCATCAGCAGCACCAGCCTCAGCACCAGCAGCACCATCACCAGCACCATCACCAGCACCACCAGCAACAGCAGCAGCACCACCAGCATCAGCACCAGCACCACCATCAGCACCAGCAATAACAGCCCTACCAGCACCCCCAGCACCAGTACCAACAGCAGCACAAACAACACCAGCACCAGCAGCACCAGCTCCAGCACCAGCAGCAGCATCAGCAGCAGCATCAGCAGCACCAGTACCTGCACCAGCAGCACTAGCACCAGCACCAGCAGCACCAGCAGCATCAGCGCCAGCAGCACCAGCACCTACAGCACTAGCAGCTCCACCAGCAGCACCAGCAGCAGCAGCAGCACCAGCACCAGCAGCATTAGCAGCCACATCAGCACCAACACCAGCACCAGCACCATCACCTGCATTAGCACCAGCACCAGCATCAGCAACACCAGCACCAGAAGCAGCACCAGCAGCACTAGCACCTATAGCAACAGCTGCACCAGTAGCACCAGCAGCCCCAGCACCAGCAGAACCAGCACCAGCCGCTCCTGCAGCCGCACCAGCACCAGCAGTGCCAGAAGATGCAGCACCAGCACCAGCAGCACCAGCAGCACCATGACCAGCACCACCAGCACCCGCACCACCAGCACCAGCACCAGCAGTACCAGCACCAGAACCAGCAGCACTATAACCAGCAGCACAAGCAGCACCACCAGCACCAGCTTAAGCAGCACCAGCATCAGCACCAGTGGCACCAGCACTAGCAGCATCAGCACCAGCAGCGCCGGCACTTGCAGCAACTAACAGCGGAACCAGCAGCACCAGCAGAAGCACCAGCACCACCGGCACCAGCAACACCAACACCAGCACCACCTGCACCAGCACCACCGGCACCAGCAGCACCAACACCAGCACCACCAGCACCACCTGCACCAGCACCAACAGCAGCTCAAGCAACACCAGCACCAGCACCAGCCCCAGCAGCACCAGCACCATGACCAGCTGTAGCACAAGCAGCATAAGCACCAGCCCCAGTAGCACCAGCTCTAGCAGCACCAGCACCAGCACCAGCAGCACCAGTTCCCGCAGCAGCACCAGCACCAGCAATAGCAGCAGCACCAGCACCAGCAGCACCAGCATCACGAGTACCAGCAGCACCAGCACAAGCAGCGCCAGGAGCAGCACAAGCAACCAGCACCTGCGGCACCAACAACGGCACCAGCATCAGCAGCACTATCACCAGCACCAGCACTATCACCAGCACCACCATCACCAGCAGTAGCACCAGCACCAGCACCAGAACCAGCAGCAGGACCTGCAGCACCAGCAGCACCAACACCAGCAGCACCAGCACCAGCACCAGCAGCACCAGCCGCACCAGCAGCCGCCCCAGCAGCCGCACCAGCAGCCGCCCCAGCAGCCGCACCAGCATCAGCAGCACCAGAAGAAGCAGCACCAGCATCAGCACCAGAACCAGCAGCAGGACCTGCAGCACCAGCAGCTGGCCCTGCAGCACCAGCAGCACCAACACCAGCAGCAACAGCACCAGTACCAGCAGCATCATCACCACCAGCACCAGCTCCAGCATCCGCAGCACCAGCACAAGCAGGACCATCACCAACACCCACAGTAACCAGCAGCACCAGCACCAGAAGCTCACGCATCACCAGCACCAGCAGCACCAGCACTAGCAGCACCAGCACCAGCATCAGCACGAGCACTATCACCAGCAGTAGCAACAGCACCAGCACCAGCAGCACCAGCACAAGAAGCAGCGCCAGCTGCATCAGCAGCACCAGCAGCACCATCATCAGCAGCACTAGCAGCGTCACAAGCAGCACCAGCACCACCAGCACCAGCAGCAACAGCACCACCAGCACCAGCACCAGCACCACCAGCACCAGCACCAGCAACAACAACAGCACAAGCAACACCAGCACCAGCACCAGCACCTGAACCAGCTGTTACACAAACACCAGCACCAGCAGCACCAGCACCAGCAGCACCAGAGGAAGCAGCACCAGCACAAGCAACACCAGCACAAGCACCACCAGCACCATCAGCACCATCACCAGCAGCACCAGCAGCACCAGCACCAGCACCAGCACCAGCAACAGCAGCACCAGCACCAGTACCAGCACCAGTAGCACCACCTGCACCAGCAGCACCAGCAGCAACACCAGCACCTGCACCAGCAGCACCAGCAGCACCTGGACCAGCTGCACCAGCAGCAACACCAGCATCAGCACCAGCAGCACCAGCACCAGCACCATTACCAGCAGTAGCACCAGCACCAGTATCACCAGCACCAGAAGCAGCACCAGCAGCACCACAGCACTAGCACCAGCACCAGCAGCAGCACCAGCAGCACCAGAAGCAGCACCAGCAGCAACAGCACCAGCACCAGCAGCATCAACACTAGCAGCACCAGCACTAGCACCAGCAGCACCAGCACCAGCAGGCGTACCAGCAGCACTAGCAGGCGCACCAGCACCAGCAGCACCAGCAGGCGCACCAGCAGCACCAGCAGGCGCACCAGCAGGGCCAGAAGATGCAGCACCAGAAGATGCAGCACCAGCCTCAGCACCAGCAGCACCATCACCAGCACCATCACCAGCAGCACCAGCATCAGCAACAGCACCACCAACACCAGCACCAGCAGCACCAGCAGCACCAGCACCACTAGCACCAGCAGCATCAGCGCCAGCAGCACGAGCATCAGCAGCACTAGCAGCGGAACAAGCAGCACCAACACAAGCACCAACACCACGAGCACCAGCACCACCAGCACCAGTACCAGCAGCACCAGAACCAGCATCAACCACCCCAGCACCAGCACCACCAACAGCAGCACAGCACCATCACCAGCAGTAGCACTAGCACCATCACCAGCACAAGCAACACCAGCACCAACACCACCACAAGCACCTCCAGCACCATCACCAGCAGTAGCACCACCACCAGCACCAGCTCCAGCATCAGCACCAGCAACAGCAGCACCAGCACCAGTACCAGCACCATTACACCAGCTGCACCAGCACCAGCAGCACCAGCACCAGCACCAGCAGCACTAGCAGCTGCACCAGCAGCACCAGCAGCAACACCAGCACCAGCACCAGCAGAACCAGCAGCACCTGCACCAGCCTCACCAGCAGCACCACCAGCACCAGTAAGAGCAGCACCATCACCAGCACCAGCACCCGCGGCACCAGCACCAGCAGCACCAGCACCAGCAGCACCAGCAACAGCACCAGTACCAACAGCACCAGCACAGCACCATCACCAGCAGTAGCACCAGCACCAGCAGCAGCAGCACCAGCACCATTACTAGCACCAGCAGCACCACTCTGCACCAGCACCAGCACCACCCTGCACCAGCACCAGCACCAGCAGCACCCGCACCTGAAGCACTAGCAGCTCCACCAGTAGCACGAGCAGCAGCAGCACCAGCAGCACCAGCACCAGCACCACCAGCATCAGCAGCACCAGCACCACCAGCACCAGCACCACCATCAGCACCAGCACCAACAGCCCTACCAGCACCCCCAGCATAAGTACCAACAGCAGCACAAACAACACCAGCATCAGCAGCACCAGCACCTGCAGCACCAGCAGCACCAGCAGCAAATGCACCAACAGCAGCACCAGGAACAGCACCAGCACAAGTACCAGGAGCTCCAAAACCATCAGCACCAGCAGCCGCATCAGCAGCACCAGAGGAAGCGGCACCAGCACAAGCAACACCACCACCAGCACCAGCACAAGCACCACCAGCACTATCAGCACCATCACCAGCAGCACCAGTAGCACCAGCAGCACCAGCAGCACCAGCACCAGCACCAGCAACAGCAGCACCAGCACCAGTACCAGCACCAGAAGCACCACCTGCACCAGCAGTACCAGCAGCAACACCAGCACCAGCACCAGCAGCACCAGCAGCACCTGGACCAGCTGCACCAGCAGCAACACCAGCACCAGCACCAGCAGCATCAGCACCATCACCAGCAGTAGCACCAGCACCAGTAGCACCAGCACTAGAAGCAGCACCAGCAGCACCACAGCACTAGCACCAGCACCAGCACCAGCACCAGCAGCACCAGAAGCAGCACCAGCAGCAACAGCACCAGCAGCATCAACACCAGCAGCACCAGCACTAGCACCAGCAGCACCAGCACCAGCAGGTGCACCAGCAGCACCAGCAGGCACACCAGCATCAGCAGGCGCACCAGCACTAGCAGGGCCAGAATATGCAGCACGAGCCCAAGCAGCACCAACACCAGCAACACCAGCACCAGCAGCACCAGCAGTACCAGCACCAGCACCAGCAGCACAAGCACCACCAGCACCAACAGGCGCACCAGCACCGGCAGCACCAGCAGGCGCACCAGCACCAGCCGGGCCAGAATATGCAGCACGAGCACCAGCAGCACCAGAAGATGCAGCACCAGAAGATGCAGCACCAGCCTCAGCACCAGCAGCACCATCACCAGCACCATCACCAGCAGCACCAGCAACAGCAACAGCCCCACCAAAACCAGCACCAGCAGCACCAGCAGCACCAGCAGCACCAGCACCACTAGCACCAGCAGCATCAGCGCCAGCAGCACGAGCATCAGCAGCACTAGCAGCGGAACAAGCAGCACCAACAGCAGCACCAGCACCACTAGCACCAGCACCAGCAGCGCCATCACCGACAGCATCAGCATCACCAGCACTAGCAGCAACAGCACCAGCAGCGCCAGCAGCACCCGCACCAGCACCAGCAGCACCAGCAACAGCACCAATACCAACAGCACCAGCACCAGCACCAACAACACCTGCACCAGCACCAGCACCATCACCAGCACAAGCAACACCAGCACCAGCACCACCAACTGCAGCACAGCACCATCACCAGCACCACCAGCACCATTACCAGCACCAGCAAGAGCAGCACCAGCCCCAGTACCAGCACCAGTAGCACCACCTGCACCAGCACAAGCAGCACCAGCACCAGCAGCACCAGCACAAGCAGCACTAGCAGCGTCACAAGCAGCACCAGCACCACCAGAGTAGTAGGGATGGCAGTCCAGCGGCTCCTTTTTTTTTTTGGGAGAGGACCCCTGTGGACTGCGCAGTCCACAGGCTCCTTTTTTTTCTGGGAGAAAAAAGGGCCCCTGGACTGCCAGGGTTTTCAGGCGAATTTGGCTAGTCACAGATTTGGAATTAAGGAATTCTTATGAGGGAGTAATTTCTGAGATTTTAGAGGTTTGTTAAGCGTTCTTATGATGAAAATAATGTCATAGAAGTTTGTTAAGAGATCTGGGAAAAAAAGGGCTCCTGGACTGCCAGGGTTTTCAGGTGAATTTGGGGAGTCACAGATTTGGAATTAGGGAATTCTTATAATGAAAAATAATGTCATACGAGTTTGTTAAAGTTCTTATGAGAAAAATAATTTCCGAGACATAGAAGTTTGTTAAGGCCTTATGGGACAAATTCAAGTAACGTATGTAGCTCTTTAGGGCTTCCAGGAGAACTCTACGGACATGTTTTACATGTTTTCAACTTACAAAATCGTCTATGTAAGCCTTAGTTATTCATATAAATTTAGAAAATCACCTGTGTAAGTAATAGTTTTCAGGGTTTCGTACATCACACCCCCCTCCCTCCCCCCTTACCTCGCAATCTCTCGCGTCACCTTTATTTACCTTACGCCCGGCCAGCCAGTCGGCTCTTATCTTATCTTATCTTCTTCATAATATCTGGACCGTCCCTCCTCTCTCTCTCTCTCTCCTTTCATTCAGTTCAGTTCAACTATTTTCCAACATCGTGTGTTTTCTCCTTTCATTAAGCAAGTCAGTTTTTACACAAATAAATCGCGTTAGTAAGCAAGTTCTAGCTCACGTTCCCCCACCTTAGTCCCCTGTCGTATAATGAATACTATCATTCCAATCCCTCTAAAATTTAAAAATAATCATATTTCAAACGTAGTTCAATACAGTAATTTAGTTACCAAGCTCCAGCGCTTGTCCTCCGCCTTAGCTCTCTCTCGTATCTTCGTTAGTAACAGTCCAATTTCCCTGAAATTTTTACCCTCTGTTTTTCAGACACCGTAAATAAAATCAAGTCAGTTATCGAGCTCCAGCTCTCGTCCCCGCCTTAGTTCTCCTTCGTATCTTTGTAAATAACCCATCAATTTCCCTGAAATTTTTACCCTCTGTATTTCAGACATAGTAAATATGAAGTAAACAATTATAAAACTCTAGCTCTTGTCCTCTGTCCAAGTTCACTCCTGTAAATTCAGTACTCTCAGTCCAAATCCCCCTGAGATTTAAACACCCAACTACATTTTCAGACATAGTAAATAAAAACCAGTTCAGTTATCAAGTTTCAACTCTTGTGCCCCAGCTTAGTTCATTTTGTACAAGTTCTTTATTTCCAACTAAATCATCCTAAGATTTAAGATCACCTTATTTTCTAACGTAGTAAAATTAACCAAGCTACATTTCCTCTGTCTTAGATCATCAGACATAAATATTTTCGATCAAGTCCGTCTCCAGCTTAACTCTTACCCTTTCCCTCCCTTACCTTCTCATCCCCAACTTATCCAAACCTTCAATAATCGTACTGTATTTGCATATTTTCTCTATATTCACTGTGTTCTTCGTATTCTCATCCGTGTTCACTCCATGTTCTTCAAATGTTCACAGTCCCATTCAGTTCATATTTTCACAAGTATCTCCATTTTTTATGTAATCTTTCTCTTAGTCTCATTATGTTCTCTACAAATTCTAGTCATATTTTCTATGTTTTCATATTCATCACATGTTCTCTTTACAACTTTTGTACTCAATATTCATGCTAACTTCCATATTTTGTGTTCTTTGTCAATATTCATGTTCCTCTACAAGTTCATGTTCCACACGAAGTTAGCATGAATATTGAGTACAAAAGTTGTAAAGAGAACATGTGATGAGTATGAAAACATAGAAAATATGACTAGAATTTGTAGAGAACATAATGAGACTAAGAGAAAGATTACATAAAAAATGGAGATACTTGTGAAAATATGAACTGAATGGGACTGTGAACATTTGAAGAACATGGAGTGAACACGGATGAGAATACGAAGAACACAGTGAATATAGAGAAAATATGCAAATACAGTACGATTATTGAAGGTTTGGATAAGTTGGGGATGAGAAGGTAAGGGAGGGAAAGGGTAAGAGTTAAGCTGGAGACGGACTTGATCGAAAATATTTATGTCTGATGATCTAAGACAGAGGAAATGTAGCTTGGTTAATTTTACTACGTTAGAAAATAAGGTGATCTTAAATCTTAGGATGATTTAGTTGGAAATAAAGAACTTGTACAAAATGAACTAAGCTGGGGCACAAGAGTTGAAACTTGATAACTGAACTGGTTTTTATTTACTATGTCTGAAAATGTAGTTGGGTGTTTAAATCTCAGGGGGATTTGGACTGAGAGTACTGAATTTACAGGAGTGAACTTGGACAGAGGACAAGAGCTAGAGTTTTATAATTGTTTACTTCATATTTACTATGTCTGAAATACAGAGGGTAAAAATTTCAGGGAAATTGATGGGTTATTTACAAAGATACGAAGGAGAACTAAGGCGGGGACGAGAGCTGGAGCTCGATAACTGACTTGATTTTATTTACGGTGTCTGAAAAACAGAGGGTAAAAATTTCAGGGAAATTGGACTGTTACTAACGAAGATACGAGAGAGAGCTAAGGCGGAGGACAAGCGCTGGAGCTTGGTAACTAAATTACTGTATTGAACTACGTTTGAAATATGATTATTTTTAAATTTTAGAGGGATTGGAATGATAGTATTCATTATACGACAGGGGACTAAGGTGGGGGAACGTGAGCTAGAACTTGCTTACTAACGCGATTTATTTGTGTAAAAACTGACTTGCTTAATGAAAAGGAGAAAACACACGATGTTGGAAAATAGTTGAACTGAACTGAATGAAAGGAGAGAGAGAGAGAGAGGAGGGACGGTCCAGATATTATGAAGAAGATAAGATAAGATAAGAGCCGACTGGCTGGCCGGGCGTAAGGTAAATAAAGGTGACGCGAGAGATTGCGAGGTAAGGGGGGAGGGAGGGGGGTGTGATGTACGAAACCCTGAAAACTATTACTTACACAGGTGATTTTCTAAATTTATATGAATAACTAAGGCTTACATAGACGATTTTGTAAGTTGAAAACATGTAAAACATGTCCGTAGAGTTCTCCTGGAAGCCCTAAAGAGCTACATACGTTACTTGAATTTGTCCCATAAGGCCTTAACAAACTTCTATGTCTCGGAAATTATTTTTTTCATAAGAACTTTAACAAACTCGTATGACATTATTTTTCATTATAAGAATTCCCTAATTCCAAATCTGTGACTCCCCAAATTCACCTGAAAACCCTGGCAGTCCAGGAGCCCTTTTTTTCCCAGATCTCTTAACAAACTTCTATGACATTATTTTCATCATAAGAACACTTAACAAACCTCTAAAATCTCAGAAATTACTCCCTCATAAGAATTCCTTAATTCCAAATCTGTGACTAGCCAAATTCGCCTGAAAACCCTGGCAGTCCAGGGGCCCTTTTTTCTCCCAGAAAAAAAAAGGAGCCTGTGGACTGCGCAATCCACAGGGGTCCTCTCCCCAAAAAAAAAAGGAGCCGCTGGACTGCCATCCCTACTACTCACCAGCACCAGCACCACCAGCACTACCAGCACCCCCGGCACCTGCACCAAGAGCAGCACAAACACCAGCACCAGCAGCACCAGCTCCTGTAGCAGCAGCAGCACCAGCACCAGCAGCACCAGCAACAGCACCAGCAGCACCAGTAACAGCACCAGCACCAGGAGCACGAAAACCAACAGCACCAGCACCAGCAGCAAAAGCAGCTCCAGCACCAGCACCAGTACCAGTAGCACCATCACCAGAACCAGCACCAGCAGCTCCACCAGCACCAGTACCAGCAGCACCAGCACCAGCAGCACCAGCATCACCAGCACAAGCCGCACCAGCACCATCAGCGCCAACATCAGCACCAGCATCAACAGCACCAGCACCACCAACTGCAGCACAGCACCACCAGCACCATCACTAGCAGTAGCACTAGCACCATCACCACCACAAGCAACACCAGCACCAGCACAAGCAACACCACCAGCAGCACCAGCACCACCAACAGCAGCACAGCACCATCACCAGCACCATCACTAGCAGTAGCACTAGCACCATCACCACCACAAGCAACACCAGCACCAGCACCAGCACAAGCACCACCAGCACCATCACCAGCAGTAACACCAGCACCAGCACCAGCAGCACCAGCACCAGCAATTGGTCACTGCCGCCTACATCATAACACACATGGGGGAAGGGGGTTAAGGTAAAGCTTCAAAGTGGCCCAGCAATCCATCAACACACTAACACACTTCAAAAGGGGAGTCAGTACTACCAGCATGTTGAGCCTACCAGTAGACTACGTCTACCACCACACTGCTGAAAATGGAGTTTAATTCGAGAGATGAACCCAATTTTCAGTGAATCGGAAAGATGAATTTCTTGTAATGACATTTAATCGAATTTAATTCATTATTTCAGATATATTATTAATTTTTGGTACATGTTCAAACAACCTCATTCACACATATTCTTTATTCTCATTGTCATCTATTTATTTGACAGTTTCTATTTCCCTTTTGCTTTCCGGATGCTTCCTATTCCGGTTATCTTCTACTTTTCTTGAAAGTTAACAACAAACACATTATGCGAAGACGTGCACTGCACCAACACTGCACAATACAACAACACACACCAATAAACACTCTACAACAACAAACTACACCAATAAACCCACTACAACAACAAACGACACCAATAAACACACTACAACAACAACACACTGCACCAATAAACTCACTACAACAACAAACTACACCAATAAACCCACTACAACAACAACACACAACAATCACTACAGTGATTAGTAGATTTAGTAATAATTAATAATAATACAACAGTGTTGTATTAGTGTTGGAAATTTCCAACATAACTCCGGGGGGGGAATTTTAGGGTCGCAGTGTAATGTGGAGTACTGACACACCCATCCCGAAGTTAGTATCAATATTAGTAGATTAGTATGTTAGTACACACATAACGAATGTCCCGTATTTGTCAAGGACATACAAGGAACTTAAGTCTTGCTGATTTCATGTTAAATGGAACATGTTGTTATGAATTACCTAAAGCTGATAACTAAGAAAACTTACATTAGACTCTGTGACTAGTGTCGCTATGACATGTAATGTGTATGTTACAAAATCTCAAAGTCTGTAAACTCTCAGGTACTCTAGATAAATAATGTTATTTATAGCCTATACAACAATTAAAGATTTAAATCACACAATTCAAATAACAGAATCTACGGTGATGAGAATGTCCTGGGTCATAGTGACTTGTAATGGTTTGTTACTTGACATCACACCACAGTATCATCATGGGTACTTAAATTGGATGTAAAGGGATTCACTCTTGGTCAGAGCTGTAATAGGCTTGCAGTTTCCGCTTACATTGTTGAGCAGCAGCTCTAGTGGGGCGGTTGCTCGGTGGATCAGAATTACTGTCCTTGGAAACTACTGGAGAAACTGGTTCTGGCTGATACTCTCGTTCTGCCAATTCGGAACCAGCTTGTCTAAAGTTTTTAGAGTAGTGTTGCCTCGGCATAAAACTTTCACTACTCTCAGGACACCTTGATGATCTGGATGAATGGCAACAATTTTGCCTATGGGCCACTCTGACCTTGGTACATCACTGTCGACTAGTACTAGGTCCCCTGGTTTAAGTTGCACTTTATTATAAGGACTCGAAGCTCCGTAGTGGTATTCTCGTAGAGCTGTGAGGTACTCTCGAGTCCACACAACATTCCACCTGTTAATAACCCTTGAGAGATGCTGGTAGTTTTCTACTAAGTCACCTCTGGTTACATGTGAAGGGTCTACGGGGTCCTCTTGGGCTAAAGGTATGAGAGGGCTCAGTAGACCTCCATGTATCAAGTGTAAGGGACTCAGAGGTTCTCTCTGGGAGAAATCATCAGACAGGTATGTTAATGGGTGGTTATTGACTCGCGCCTCGATTTCCACAACAATGGTTTGGAGTTCGGAGTAACTGACCTTTTGTCTGTGTAAGGTTTTTCTTAAACACTTCTTGACTGTGCCTATCTTTCGCTCATAGAACCCACCTTGCCAAGGGGCTCTTGGTGCTATAAATTTCATGTGACATTGTCGTCTCTGCAGGACTGACTGTACTTCTGGGTGATTCCAGACTTCTCGCAGACAGGCTTCTCCTGCCACAAAATTGGAACCATTGTCCGATATCATTAGTTTGGGACAAGATCTGCGAGCTGCAAATCTGCGGAAGGCCTGGATGAAAGCTTCAGCACTCATATCTGAAGTCACTTCTAAATGTACGCCTCTGGTTGTAGCACACGTAAAGAGACAAATGTATGCTTTCACTGGTATCTTGTCTGGGTTGCCAGTGAGAAGTAAGGCTCCTGTGTAATCAACACCAGTGGTTTCAAAAGGACGAAGATGAACCACTCTTTCTTCAGGGAGTGGTGGAGGTCCTGGGTAAGGACATACTCTAGCATCGTATCTTTTACAGATTACACAGAATTTAATAATTGACTTAACTGTCTGACGACCTTGAGGAAGCCAGTACTTTTGTCTAAGGTCGGTGAGAGTATCTAACACTCCACCATGTAAAGTACCATATTGATGGTGATGTAAAACTAGAAGTTTAGTGATGATGTGGTGACGTGGTAGAAGAATTGGATTCTTTGTGTCCAGATCAATTTTTGCATGAAGCAAACATCCTCCACACCTTAGTATATTATGAGTGTTGGCATCATACCAGATACCTAGAGACTTAGTTAATTTATCTGGAAGATTTTCATATTCGCTTCCATATGCCTCTTGTTGTGCACGTTTGATCCAGTAGAGGATAGGATTGGGAAACTTATGTCGAATTCCTATCTTGGCAAGAAAGTCAAACACATGTGCAGTCACTCTTAATAACTTACTTAAGTTAGAATAATTGTGAGGATCAATGGCTAAGATTCGTTGAGGTTCTGGTTCTTTCATGGGAGTGGTGATATTGGTCACTATGACTTGTGGCTTTTGTTTGGGCCACTGACCACCAACAAGCCATGAAGGTCCATTGAACCACAGCGAAGACTTGATAAGTTGTTTTATCGTTAATCCTCGAGATAAATAATCTGCAGGATTGTCCTTAGTAGGAACATGTCTGAATTTATATCCAACAAATAACTCGTGAATTTCCCTAACACGATTACTGACGTAGGGAGTCTTATTGTTGTTGTTTCTTACCCATTGTAAGACTGCCTCATTGTCTGACCACACTACAATCTCACCAAAGTGGATATTATTGAGTGTCTTTGTCAGGCAATGAGCCAATCTCACTTCCACCAGCAATGCAGTCAACTCCATTTGAGGTAAAGATCTCTTCTTAATGGGAGCAACTCTTGCTTTAGATGTGAGCAAAATTGATTGTGCACTATTAACTAAGTAGGCTACAGCGCCATATGCTTTGCCAGAGGCATCGCAGAAAACGTGCAAATTGGTGGGTAAGTTTGGTCCTGAAGCATTACGAGGAAATTTCAAAACACCTAACTGATTAAAATCCGTTGAGAGTATCTGCCATTTAGCTTGTAACTCACTTGGTAACGGATCATCCCATCCCATATGTTTCTGCCAGCACTCCTGCATTAGGAGTTTGCCCCTTATTGATATAGGACTAAGTAAGTCTAAAGGGTCAAATGGTTGACTGACAAATGAGAGCAATGTTCTCATGGTAAGGGTTGAGTTATCGGTTTGTACTGACTTGACATTCATCTCGTCAGTACTGGTGTTCATTCCACGCCTAGAACGTTTAATTGATTGGGTACCTGATAACCTGGAAATTCTTTCTCGATTACCTGGTTTAGTAATTCATTATTTGAGGCCCATGACTGTAGTGGCATATTGGCCCCTAATAGGTCACGGTTAGCCTCATGGTAGATTTCTACCAAATTAGTTTGATCATTAGTTGTTCCCTGGAAATTGTCGACATACAAGTTGTTGCTAATGTCTGCCTTATAAGGGCTATTTGACTTCCTCAAATGTGTGTCTAATGTTGCTTGCAAAAGAAACGGTGAGGACGTAGCTCTGAATAATACTGAGGCAAAACGATATGTGATGATATCACTGTTAGGATCCAGTGGGTCCTTAATCCAGAGAAACTTTGTGTAGTTACGATCTTCCTCCTGCAAACCTACTCGGAGGAAAGCTTTGCTGATATCAGCAGTATAGGCGAAAATACCAGTGCGGAATCGTAACAGCACATCATGTAGCCTTTGTGTTAGGCTAGGTCCCGTTTGGAGACATTCATTTAAAGACACACTGCTTGGCTTTACTTTAGCACTACAGTTGAAGACAATACAAATAGGTGTTGTCAATGAGTCTTTCACCACAGCGTGATGAGGTAAATAATGACCTATTTTTCGGTCATCGTTATCAACAACTTCAATAAATTTACTGTTAAGTTGTTGTTGGATGAGTTGATGATACATATTCAGTTTGTCTGGCTGCTTCTGTAGTCGTGCTAATTGAGACTGCAATTGTGAGGCTGCCATAAAATAATTAACTGGAAGTTGTGGATGATTCAACTTCCATGGGAGTCTTACCCAGTATTGTTTATTTTTATAGACAACTGTATCCAGATATTGCTGGTAAGTCCACATATCATCAGGGCTTGGTTGTTCAGGGATAATACCTAAAGTGTCTAAATCCCACAGACGATGTACAGGTGGATCAGACTCAATATCTTCAGATATTTCTCTGAAACGTAGGGGTGACTGTTCCAAGCCTAGTCACGCCACTATTATGTTATTAGATTGTTGGTTTGTTGACGCTGGATTTTGTCGGAAAAGCACCGGTCCAGTAAGCAATTTGCCTCCAGCAGATGACAACAAATTCATTCCGTGTTGTCTGGTGCATCCAGTTATAAATTTGTAATAATGATCCGCGCCTATAAGTATTCCAACATCAGTGAGGCAGTCAGAATTTATTTTGTAATCTGCTAGCCTCATGCGGTTTCGTCTAAGATGTTTCGCAGTGCGAGCTAACCCTGTGACCTGCAGATCTGTTGGAAGTTTATCTACTACTACCGCTTGTATTGGACTAGTGGAAGATCCAAGTCTCACTAATACCTTAACTACTTGGTATTCACGAGGTCCACTATTCGTCAAGAAACCAGAAATATTTAACCTCACACTTTTGGCAGGTTTTAAATTTAACTGCTCTACTAACTGTTGTGTAATGAAGGTTTTCTGTGATCCTTGATCAAAAAGACTTCTAGTGTTAACTCTAGATTTCCTGTTTATTAGTCTAAGTTGAGCTGTAGGCAGAGTGGTATTATTGCCTGACTCAGTAGCAAGTACATTTATTTCTTGATGCACTTTGCAATATTGCACTGTGGTAGAATTCATGGAATTCTCCCCAGTGGTCTTGGTTGGTGTAGAAGATTGTCTACATAAGGCGTAGTGATGTACACCTTGGTTGCATCTATTGCAGGAACATAGCTGCACTACACATTTTTTGGGATCATGAGAGCCCATGCACTTGTGTATTTCTTGCAACCTTTTAATCCTAGTATTATAAGTAGGATAAACAGAGCATTGGTAGGTGGCATGTCCCTGATTACAAAACAGACACCTTCTCTCCTTGTTTGACTTTGTCTCTTTAGTAGACAAGTCATTGGTTATCTCAGAAGGAGACACCGAATAAGTACCTACATTTCCACTTCTTTTACCAGTGGATGGAGTAGTCTTGGATTTATATTTACTAGACTTATTCAAAGTCTGTTTGGGTTTGACTGAAGTGTCAGTATTAGTTGGTTTAGACTCAGGTTTAATTTTATCATGGGTCTTCAACCTGTTAACCGTTATTCTCAGTCCCTCGAATATTTGGTCAAGAGTGAGAAACTCGGTTTTATAATGTGAGCAGAGCTCTGTTAAGACATTTCGAGGTAATTTCCTCTGCAAAAGTAACTTGATTGACCATTCTGAAGCTGGTATATCAACTTTAGTACCTAAGGCCTTTACTAGAGACTCTACTTCTAGTCTGAAGCTTTGAAGTGACTCTGGTCTACTATTTGGTGCATTCAGATCTAGCAATTGGTAATAAAGGTTAGCTATACTCAACTCTTTGTTGCAATAGTTCAACTTCAACAGTTTTATAGCTTCCTCATAATTACTCTCATCGAGAGTTAGGTTATGTATGACCTTTTTAGCCTCTCCTTTGAGAAGACTAAGCAGGTATGAGAATTTAGAAACCTTGTCAAGAGACGGTTTCTTATGTATATGAACTTCAAATGAAGTCCACAAATTGTCCCAATTTTCTGTATCTAATCCTGAAAATGTAGGTAAGTCTAAAGTAGGTAAACGAACCTCTGGTAGTTGGTTACTGAATTGAGACCCTGGGTTGCTGGTATTGGATTTAGATTGTTTTGCTAGTTTAGGTAACATGTAAAGTTTATCTTGAGTCTCATCTTCATACTGGGAGATATCGTCTATAATGTGACTTACTTCCTCAGGATCAGTTTCTATGGTATTCAGTAGAGTAATATAAGACTGACTTGTAGACTTAACTTGATCAAATTTCAGATCAGCTACTCTTACTGATGTCTCTAAGTGATAAGAGTCAATGGGAGTATCTTTAGATAAGCCCTCAGCCTTGTTAATTACTCTGGTCAAATGACCTTTAAGGCTAATATAGGTTCTCCTTAATTGTTCAGGAGTAGCCATGTTGGGCTTGGATCCAAACTTCATGGGATTAGTATGAGTATTACTAATGAAGCTTGGGTACTTGTTCATTAGTTGACAAGTAACATCAAATGTAGCCTAATTTAAGGTGGCTAATTTATACTCTACCTCACTTGAGGATAAATGTACCTACCTAACAACAAGTAGCTAGATATTTTGTGTACTGTCTGAACTTCACCATTAGTTCTCGTCCGGTTAGCTCTTCTATATCACCATTAGAGGTAATGGGGATCATTCAGCAATACACAAAATAGATACACACAAAATAATGAGTACAAGATGAAATATTATGGAGACACTCCAATCAGAGTTATCTCAAAGGTTAATCCCACCCTGGATAGGGTCAGCACAAATGGTATAATACATACACTACTGACTAGCTTAAGTCTAGTCGTGATAATTCCTACCTAAGAACTATAAATTTATTTAGTCTGGGCTTGTACCAAATTCAGCACAATCTCAGCCTAAATTCTACCTAATAAGATTGGTAAAGATTATTGTGGTGCAGTAAGGTGAATATAATTGTGCTATATTTTTGGGTTTTTGTTTTTATAAGGGTGCACTTGCACACACAAGTGAAACAATTATGTACAATTAAGTTTGGCTTGCTAGCCACAGCCGTTTGTGATAGTTGATGGTATTGATCAACTTGTCAACCACATGCAACCTAGACTCACCTGACAAGTGTACACCATCTCTGGCCAGGTTTTGTCTATAAGGTCTGGCTGTAAATTGGATATAAGTGGCATCCAATCTCACTCGTTTTTTCAGCCTGAAATTTATGTACTTAGCAGTTCTCTGGTAGTATTCTGGTGTTACTCCCCAACGATTATCCTGACTTGGTTGGCGAGGTTCCACTAACGTGAATACTACCGGATTACTGATGAGCTTGAAAGAAGAAATTATGGCTTTAAGGTGCTTGATCACCTCAGCTGGATGACGAGTAGGATGGATGTCATTACCACCTAAGTATATAATGGTTAGATGGTGAGGCCACTCTAACACAGGTGTTAGTGTGGAATTGTTATAAAAGTTATGAGCTGTTGCTCCTGGTGACCTAAAGATTCTTACTTCAGTATGAGGTATAGGTCTAAGTGTTGTGGGTAATTGACTGTGTCCCACGAGTGCTACCTTATACATGAGGTGAAAGTAGCAATGAATTGGTGTGACTTAGACTAACTTATGTGTTACACTGTTGGCAGACACAATTAATTAAATGGTTAGTCTAGATTACATCACACAAGGATTAGTTATTACTAATTAGTATTTATAATTATAATTTATGTTTATCCGGTTCGAAGGACCATAATGTGGGACATTTGGGGCTTAACTATTAATTTAAATATTAATGTAATGAAAATCAATTACGAAGGACCACCCGCCTTTATAGTAAAGAGGGAAACTAATAAAATGTGATCATTCCTAGATGAACCAGTAACTATGGATAAATAATAGAGAATATAATCACTTGTATAATTAATGGGCTGTATATAATTTAACTGAATCAAAGCCTCAAACACCTACATTGGGGGGTTATTACTAGAACTTCATATATGTCTAGGAACTAGTGTTGTTCGTACACCAGTTCATTATGTAATAAATCTAATCCTATGACCAATTATGGAATCATTAAAATAGCCACCAATAAGAACATAGATTATTAACATGAGAAATTAATGATTATAATAAACACGTGTTAATCCAGAAAACAGTGATCCGTAGTAATAATACACTACAGATAATGTAATTAAAGGAATACAGAAAAGGGTCTTAGCTTGAAGACGTTTTCCAAGACATCGGTTATGACTCATTCTCGGAATCTCCTGAACTCATCATGGAACACTGGGAGATGATTAACACGGGAAATGACAGCTCGGGGAATTCTTCACACACGGTGCAAATCAAAATGTATTCAGTAGCAACATATTAGGCTGCTAAATATCTATGTTCAAGAAATTAAAATGGAGAGTGGAGACAGATAATAACCTGTGGTTTGTTTTAGTCGCTCGGCATAACGACAAGCTACCCAGCTATAACCTATCCATAATGATGCATCAAAAGGGAATAAAGGTACTTAGCTAATAGGGCACTGTGTAAGTTGAGGCTTGCCGAAGCTCGCGTCCTAGGTTCTGGCGTCGTAATAATGAACACGTGGTGTCGAGCCTAGCCTAGATGCTGATGCGCTTCTCTGGCCGGTCACGTTGGTCTACACGGAACCAATTAACAGGTTCCCGGCGGAACGTCAAGTTAATTCTCGTTGACTATCCACCACGAGGTATCCCGTGACACTATAAACCAGCTAAGTTGCTATAATCTGCAACAATTCTTCACACCTCACAGTGGCGACTTTCCTCCTCCCCGTTCTTGGTGGCGTTCTCTCCAGCAATGGCATCTCCTCTGCCCCCGCTCCGCGTCCCGCATTTGATACACAAATTATTTACTACGAATAATATCATTTCTCGCAGTTGTGATTGAAATGCTCGGATAAGGACGGGTTTATTATTCAGATGAGTTAAATATTATTATTTGCCCGTTTTACGATGGTAAACGAACAATGGAGATGAATTAAAGTCTCTCCAGGGCATTCACGCGTGACGTTAAATTTATTACCAGATAACAGTTGTAACTATAAACGCTCTATTTGGCATTAGTTGGGGATCAGTTTATCTGTAAATAATTATCACACAGAACACCATTGTTTTATAGAGAATCAAACTCAATTCTCAGACACACTGGATATAGATGTGTTTATTATAATGGAATCTGACGCAATACTGGCGTCTGGTGATGTAAGAATTCTAGCCTTATTGTACAGATGCAATTATTGGTACATGTGAACTCTACGGTTGATTAATTTTAATTACTACAGTGATTAGTAGATTTAGTAATAATTAATAATAATACAACAGTGTTGTATTAGTTTTGGAATTTCTAACACTACAACAACAACACACTACAACAATAAACACAATACAACAACAAACTACACCAAAAAAAATTACACAAACAAACTACACCAATAAACACACTACAATAACAACAAATTACACCAATAAACACACTACAACAACAAAATACAACAAGAAACTACACCAATAAACACAATACAACAAAACACTACACTAATAAACACACTACCACAACAAACTACACCAATAAACACACTACAACAACACACTACACAAATAAATCAACAACAAGAACAACACACTACAACAACAAACTACACAATAAACACACTTCAACAACAAACTACACCAATAAACAGACTTCAACAACAACAAACTACACCAATAAACACACTACAACAAAAGCAAACTACACCAATAAACACACTACCAGAACACACTACACAAATAACCCCACTACAACCACATCACACTATACTAATAAACACACTTCAACAGCAACAAACTACACCAATAAACACAATACAAGAACAACAATCTACACCAATAAACAAACTACACCAAAAAACACACTACACCAATAAACCCACTACAACAACAAACTACACCAATAAACAGACTTCAACAACAAACTACACCAATAAACACACTACAACAAATAACTACACCAATAAACACACTTCAACAACACACTACACCAATAAATACACTACAACAACAAACTACACCAATAAACTCACTACAACAAACTTCACCAATAAACACACTTCAATAACAAACTACACCAATAAACTCACTACAACAACAAACTACACCAATAAACACACTACATAAATAAACTCACTTCAACAACATACTACACCAATAAACTCACTACAACAACTAACTTCACCAATACACCCACTAAAATAACAAAATATACTGTGACGATAATCTCTTTCAAGAGAGATTGAGCCTGCTCTTCCCAATATAATTCACGTCATTCAAGTACAAGATACTATATTGAAGATACGTCCACCAGTATCGCAAAACGTTTTGCCCAGGAAGCAAAGCGTACCTTGCACCACCAGCAAGGGCCTCGTAGCCTGGTGGATAGCGCGCAGGACTCGTAATTCTGTGGCGCGGGTTCGATTCCCACACGAGGCAGAAACAAATGGTCAAAGTTTCTTTCACCCTGAATGCCCCTGTTACCTAGCAGTAAATAGGTACCTGGGAGTTAGTCAGCTGTCACGGGCTGCTTCCTGGGGGTGGAGGCCTGGTCGAGGACTGGGCCGCGGGGACACTAAAGCCCCGAAATCATCTCAAGATAACCAGACACACCGGCTCCCGCTCGCCGTCAACGATCAATGATTCTGATATGATTTTAGATATGATTTTGATATGATACAGAAATTATACATTTCTTAGATGATAATTAGATATGGTGGGTAAAAATTTCCCACACTTGACTGCTCCTCTCTGTTGTCTCCTCCTCTTCCTCCTCCTCCGGACCCCACCCGCCCACCTCTGATTTGTTCTCCCGTTTCCTTCCCTCCGTCTTTGCTCAGTTTACCCATGCCCCCTAACCCTGACTTTGCTGACCCTGATATTCTTTAACGTACTCTGTTGCTCTTTCGCCTTTGTTTCTTCCTTGTTCTCTGTTTTTGTCCTTTCTCTTCTCGTCGTTGTCCATTCTTCAATGGAACGTTCGAGGTTATTACGCCAATTTCCTCGATCTCCAACTTCTGATTTCGCGGTTTTCGCCCCTTTGTGTCTGTCTCCAGGAGCCGATGCTTGGTGCTCGTCCTGGTCGTTTTCGTGGCTATTCCTTTCTCTCCCCCCCCCCCAGCCGTTGCTGGGGCTTCTCATTTATCTGCTCTCTTGATTCGTGCTGATGTTCCCTTTGTTCCTTTACTTTTTCCTTCGCCTCTCCATTGTTCTGCTGCTCGTATATTTGTGGGGAAATGGTACACAGTTTGTTCCATTTATCTCCCCCCGAGTGTCCCGCTCTCTCTTCCTGATTTGAAACACCTCCTAGACTCCTTGCCGGAGCCTGTGCTCCTGCTGGGTGACTTTAATTGTCGTCATTCTCTTTGGGGTGACGTTCTGACGAATACCCGGGGTCGCCTTCTTGAGCCGTTTCTCCTCTCTTCTTCCCTGTCTCTTCTGAATTCTGGTGAGCCCACTCATTTGGACTCTCGGACTCGCACCCTTTCTTGTCTTGATCTTTCTCTCTGCTCTACTTCTCTTTACTTAGATTTCACGTGGCAGGTTCTTGATGACCTCCATGGAAGTGATCATTTCCCCATCCTTGTTTCCTTTTTCTCTTTTCGCCCTTCCCTCTCTTTCCCTAGGTGGCAGTTTGCTAAGGCGGACTGGACCCTATTTACCCTCAGTGCTGCTCTCTCTGACCTCTCCCTTCTGCCTCTCCCTCGCGCTCTCCTCCTTTTTCATGACACTGTCTTCAACGCTGCCCTCCGCTCTATTCCTCGCACTTCCTCTCGAGGTCCACGGAAGTGCGTTCCCTGGTG
Source organism: Procambarus clarkii (assembly GCF_040958095.1). Classification (NCBI taxonomy): domain Eukaryota; kingdom Metazoa; phylum Arthropoda; class Malacostraca; order Decapoda; family Cambaridae; genus Procambarus; species Procambarus clarkii. The sequence continues at coordinate 139,376 of NW_027189339.1, forward strand.
GAATGCGGGCTGTGCTTGGGCTGTCCGCTGTAAGCGTGCAGCCTGGAAGAGGCACCGCCGTAGGCAGACGACCGATTCTTTTCTTTTCTTTCGGAAAGCGAGTGCGGTGGCCCGTAGGGCCATCCGTACGGCTAAACGTGAATGTTGGGCATCTTATGTCTCAACAATTACGTCCGAAACTCCTCTGGCCCAGATCTGGAAGCGTATCCGCAAGATAGCGGCTAAATTCGTTCTCGATGTTTCACCGGTCCTTCACCTCCATGATACTCTTGTGGCGGACCCGTTGCAGGTCGCTTCCGAACTGGGTTCCCACTTTTCTTCTGTTAGCTCTGGTCTCCATCTTCCCCAATCTTTCCTTCTTCGTAAACCTGTCCTTGAGTCTCGTCCTTTAGATTTCTGCACTCTTCTTCAGCTTCCCTATAATGATCCTTTCTCTCTCTCTGAACTTCGTTCTGCCCTGGCCCTCTGCGGTTCTACGGCGGCGGGCTCCGATGGTATTCATTATGAGATGCTTCGCCATCTCCCTCAGTGCACGTCTCAGTATTTACTGAGTCTGTATAATCGGATCTGGGAGTCGTCGTCAGTCCCTGAGGACTGGCTCGATGCCGTTGTCCTCCCTGTTCGCAAACCGGGATCTCTGGGTACTTCTCCTAAGGACTTTCGCCCTATTGCTCTCACAAGTTGTTTCTGCAAACTCTTTGAACGTATGGTTAACGTTCGTCTGATGTGGTTCCTGGAACACCATCACCTCCTCTCCCCTTCTCAATTTGGTTTCCGCAAGTGCCGCAGCCCGACAGATTTCCTGGTGAACTTGGAGGTATATATTCGTACTGCTTTTGCTGCGAAGACCTCCGTTGTTGCCGTCCTTTTTGACCTGGAAAAGGCTTACGACACCACTTGGCAATATCATATTCTATCTCAACTTCATTCTTTTGGCCTTCGTGGTCATCTCCCTCTCTTTCTCCGCAGCTTCCTCTCTCGTCGTTCCTTTCGGGTGAGGCTTGGTACCGCTCTCTTTGCCTATTTTCAGCAATACGAAGGTGTGCCCCAGGGTAGTGTTCTGAGCACTACTCTCTTTCTGGTTGCCCTCAATGGTCTTCTTTCCTCTCTTCCTTTTGGTGTCTTCTCCGCTCTCTATGTCGATGATCTTACCCTTTGCTGTCAGGCTGATGATTCGCATCTCCTTCAGCGCCGGCTTCAACTTGTTATTGATGCCGTGTCCTCTTGGGCCACCGATCATGGCTTCAAGTTCTCTACTTCTAAGACTTGTGCCATGACTTTTACGCGGAAACGGGTCGTTCTTCGTCCCTCTTTGTCACTTTATGGTCATCCCCTTGAATACAAAGATTCCACGAAGCTTTTGGGGTTATTCCTTGACACTCGTTTGTCTTGGTATTCCCATATCTCTTACCTCCGTGTTGAGTGCTCTAAGGCCCTTACCCTCCTTCGGGTCTTGTCCCATACTTCTTGGGGGGCGGATAGGCGCACTCTCCTTGCTTTACATTCATCTCTCGTCGTGTCTAAGCTCGATTATGGTTGCCCTGCTTACTCGTCTGCTTCTCCTTCTACTCTTCGCCGTCTTGATGCTTTGCACCATACTGGGTTGCGCCTCAGTTCTGGTGCCTTTCGTTCGACTCCCATCCTTAGCTTGCATGTTGACACTGGCTTCCTGTCTCTCCAGGACCGCCGTGATCGCTACTGTCTTCGCTATCTTGCGCGGTCCTTGCAACATCCTTCCTCTCGCCTCTGTCGTGCTTTAACTTTTACCCCTCCTACGGTTCCTGTTCCTCTTCACCACCTCCCTCTTTCTGTACGGTTGTCTCGCCTACAGGATTCTCTTTCCGTTCGTATTTCTGATGTTTCTCCTCGTGTTGTTCCTTCTTTGCCCCCCGTTGAGAGTCCCTCTTCCGCGGTTTTGTACATCCTTGACTCGTATCACTAAAGCTTTTTCCCGTCCTACGGTTCTAAAACGCCTTTTTCTCGAGCACTTTTCTTCTCATTCCCGCTCCGTTTCTGTCTTCACTGATGGGTCTAAATCTGCGGATGGTGTTGGCTACTCTGTAGTGCCCTCAAGGCTCTCGGGTACTTTAATCCGGTTCATCCAGTAGTTGTCGAGATCCAGCATTGGCTGTTTCTTGTTCACAGTAAATTTAAGTCGGTTGAGTTTTGTTGGGTTCCCAGCCATATTGGTGTGTCTTTAAATGAGCGTGCGGATGCTGCCGCCAAGGAAGCTGTCCGCTCTTGTCCCATCTCTCGTAAAGGCATTCCGTATTCTGACTTTTACCCGGTTATCCATTCCTCAGTCCTTGCCCGTTAGCAGGCTTCTTGGTTGTCTGTTACTGGTAACAAGCTACGTACTCTTAAATGTTGTGTTTCCTCGTGGCCGTCCTCCTTCCACCGTAACCGACGCTGGGAAACAGCTCTGGCGAGGTTGAGTATTGGCCATACTCGCTTAACCCATGGTCACTTGATGGAGCGCCTCCCTGCTCCTTATTGTCCTAGTTGCATTGTCCCTCTTACGGTCGTGCATGTCCTTCTTGAATGTCCTGACTTCCAGGACGAGCGTGTGTCTTGCTTTCCGTCCGCCCCTCGCGGTCACCTGTCCCTCGATAGAATTCTTGGTGACTCGGATACTTTTGATATGGTTCGCCTTATGCATTTTTGTTCTCGTATTGGCATTCTTGATGATATTTAGCGCCCTCTGATTATTTTGCGCATTTGATGGTGCTACATAGCCTTCCCGGTTTGGTGCCTTCTTTTGATAATTACTTACTTACTTACTTACCTGTAATTCCTAAATCGACATTAGCGGACGAAATAAATGCTCGCCTGAAATATTCTTCTTTGTGGCGCCACGTAAAGACGTTAAAATTAACTACAAATTTGCGTGTCCAGCTGCAAAACGATCCATCAGCTGAGATATTCTCACATCAATTGTTGGAAATTGGGAACGGAAACGTGCCGGTTGATCTGACCTCAGGACGAATTTCTTTGCCTCATAACTTCTACAATTTAGTGACGTCAAAAGAAGAATTGGTTGAAAAAGTATTTCCCAATATTCAAACCATTTATAAGAATCACGATTGGCTGAATGAACGATCGGTTCTTGCGGGCAAGAACAAAGACATCTAAGAACTTAACAATATTATTCAGTCTAACATCCAAAGCGAGGTAGTCACATACAAGTCCGTCGACACTGTTGAGGAAGCAGATGAAGCGGTTAATTATCCAACAGAATTTTTGAATTCACTCGATCTGCCAGACATACCATCACACGTACGTCAATTGAAAATCGCAGTGCCAATTATCATGTTGCAAAATATCAACCAGACCAAACTTTGCAACGGCATGCGCTTTGCAGTAAAAAAATTAATCAGGAACGTCGTAGAAGCAACAATCTTCACAGAACATTTCAAAGGTGAAGATGTCCTCATTCCTCGCATTCCTATAATTTCAACAGATATGCCATTTCTATTTAAGACATTGTAATTTACAATTCGATTGGTGTTCGCAATCACCATCAATAAAGCTCAGGGCCAATCTTTAGAATTGAGCAGTTTATATCTTGACATGTATTGCTTCTCACATGGTCAGTTATATGTTGCGTGTTCTAGAGTCGGCAACCCATACAATCTCTATGTCTCCACAGACAATGGAACAGCAAAAAAATATCGTATACCCACAAGCATTGTGAAATTAAACATATTAGAAACGTGCACTTTCTCTTTTCTTTTTTTCCATTTAACCAGACTGAGCCACAGCAACGCGGGGTGTGTACAGGTAGTGCCAAAATAAGGAGAGAGTGGGGAGTCACAGCGGCTCGAATTGGGTGTGTGCACGTGACAACGAGGCCAGTGTTGGAGCCGTACCCCACTAAATGTGTGACGCTGAGCCCCTCTCCAAGAGCAGGAAGCGTACAGGGTGATCTCCTGATCAAAGTACAAGTACTATAGGTTTTGGTTGGTTTTATGGAAGGGACGTACGCACCTATCTACAACATCAACATAATAATATTTTTGAGCCTGTGTCCGGGAAATTTAACTGACACACCCACACCCTGTCTGAGAGTTGATTGGTACAACCCTCGTGGAAATAAGTAGACTGTGTGACCGCAGGTGTATATTCTCTCTCTTGGGAAGACTCACAGGACAAGATGGATATAGTGCAAGCGTTTGTGGAGTCAGGAAAGCGTGAGGATTTGGAAGGTTGCACCAGGGAACGGTTTAAACAGATAGCAGAGAGATGTTGCATCAGGGTGAAAGTAGCTGGGATGAAGGATGAGATCCTGAGTCAGTTGAGAGCCAAGAGTGAAGCGATAGAACAGGAATCACAGAAAGGAGTTGAGAGTGGAAAGGAGGATGATGGGCAGGATGAAGTGAGATCTCAGGGATCGAGTATGAGCAGTAAAAGTAGCCGCAGTAGCAGGAGTAGCCGGAATAGGAGCTTGGAAACATTGCAGCTAGAGCTCCAGATGCAGCGTGAGGAGAGACAGTTCCAACTGGAAAGGTTGAAGTTAGAACTTCAGATGAAGAATGAACAAGAGAAAACCAGACTGGAGGTAGAGAAGGAAAAAGAGAAAACCAAACTGGAGGTAGAAAAAGAGAAAACCAGGGTAAGGGAACTGGAATTGGAACAGGAGAAAAACAAGAAAAAAACAGGGGTAAGTGAACTGGAGTTAGAACAGGAGAAGGAAAAAGCCCAAGTTGAAAGGGAAAAAGAGAGAATAAAACAAATGCAGACTGAAGCAAATAGAACATTGGCTGAATAAAGGATTGAACATGGATTGCCAGAGAGCACCACCCATGTATCACACCCACCAGATAGTAGGGTTAGGGAAAAGAACATTCCCCTATTTGTGCCTGAAGAGGCAGAAAGCTTCTTCGAGCATTTCGAAAAGGTAGCCAATATCAAGGAGGGGCCACAGGATGACTTGGCCCTACTGGTTCAATTAAGATTGACCGGCGCAGCCAGGGAGGCATACACTCAAGTGACATTGGAGGAATGCCAGGATTATGCAACGGTAAAGAGCAGCATACTGCGCTCCTTTCAGTTAACCCCTGAAGCTTATAGGAAGCGTTTCAGAGAGATGGTGAAGATTGGAGCAAGTACGTTTGATGAGACAGTAAGGGAAAGGCGATTTCAGAAATGGATTGAGTCTACCGGAGTTGGATCTTATGCTGACCTAAAGCAATTGATGGGCATGGAAAGGTTCCTAGAAATGATGCACCGCGAGACAAAGTTCAAGATTCAAGAGGCAGGGGGTAAATGATGTAAGAGATGCCGCAGATAGAGCGGACATAATTACAGAAGCGTACAAACGCTTAAAGGAGAACAAAGTGAGACGTGAGGCGAGACAGCAATGGTTGACCCAGTAGAGTCTGAGGAGGGAGAAGTTATGGCAGAAACAGAGAAGACTGGGGTGTGAAAATTTTTGATAGATGGACGAGTAATCGCAAGGATCCTGAAACTCAGAGGAGTAGGTCACACACTTCCTCTGAAAGTGAGGATGAAGAAGTTAAACGAGAAACTATATACGTGCCAAGAAGTCAAGAGTCCAGTAAAGCCCCACAGAGTACGAGTACTGCACCTGACCCGAGGAACTCCAATACGAGTGGGCAGAGTAAGAGCCACTCAGGAACTTATAGGAGAGATTTCTCCCAATGAGATGTTACAAGTGCAACAGTTCGGGTCACATAATGCGAGATTGTAGGCAGGACAAGAGAGTTGTGACCCTGGCCATGTGTGACCCTCAGAATAAAAAGATTGATGTAACCCAGAACAAACCACAGAAAGTAAACCTAGTGAACGAGCGGTATAGGCCATTCATGAGTAAAGGTTGGATCAGCATAGGAGGCCACCCTGAAGTAGAAGTTGGTATTTTAAGGGATACCGAAGCTAATCAGAGCTTGATTACGAGAAGCCTGATTGGGGATGGTCGATTGTTAGCTGGCAGGAGGAAGATGAAGGTATAGGGGTTCGTGTCTGAGAGTGACATGACCGTATGTGCTGTCCAGCTAAAGTCGGACTATGTGTCGGCGGAGGTGATGTTGGGAGTATGCCCCGACATATCTGTTCCAGGAGTCAAGGTGATCTTGGGGGGAATGACGTGCGGGACGAAGGTGTTGCCAAAGGTTATAGTGAAGGCTGTGCCAGAGGAGTGCCCGGAAAGCCACGGCACAGGTGGGACACCTGAGTGTGTAAACCTGACTGGCATCCTAGAGGGTGAGTCAGAAGACTGCCAAGCCATTGAGGACCCTGTCTCGATAGTGACGAGGGCAGAGGTGGCCAACAGGGAAGAATATGGCGAGGATAGGATATGGATACTGGCGAGGATATGACAGTGTCGACTCCACCGATAGAAGATATCGACGTGGAGATAGCATGGCTGTTTGATGAAAGCCTAGCTCAAGGAAATGAAGAAGACACTGGAGACGATGTGACAGTGTCGACTACATCAATGGAAGATATCGACGTGGAGATAGGGTGGCTGTTTAGGGAAGGTCCGGCTCAAGAAAAATGCAGCCTCGGTGAGGTCAGAAGCGAAGATGACCCAATCGAAGAAGAATAATGTGAAGAGAGTGAACCTGAGTAGAGGTTTCAGGCCCGCTGAAATTAAGAGTCGGAAGGTGGATGCAACTGTGCTGAGCAGAAGTGAAGAAGGATGTGGACAGACTGAAGACGGGAGTAGAGCGTCAAGTTGTCCACGAGCACAGAAACATAGGGATAATGAAATTAAGTTGTTTGAGATGTCAAGAGTTAACACATTTCACGAGAAGCGTGAAGATAAGATAGTGAAGAAGAGTGATAGCCAAAAAGAGGAGGTGAGAAGAGACAGTATGTGCAGAGGGATGCTTACGAGCACTCTGGAAGAGGTAAAGCGACAAGTACTGTCGTGTGCTGTCGAATGTAATACAGTGCTTGAGGAATCTTTGAGGGAACGAGGAAGTGATGAAGGAGGAGAGATGGAGTTGTGTAGAGGTGAGAAGTGTGAGAAAAAGATGATAGTGCAGGCGTGGAGGAGTAGAAGAAAGCCGAGGATTCGATGGAAGTCGAAGAGGATGAAGTCTCGGATAAATGAGGAGACGAGTGAAGAGATCGTCGGTGAAGACGAGTGTTACGGCCCTATTGGGTCGTAACTGGGTTCTTTCTCTGATGTTATTAGAGTTTGGGTATCTGGCCCCAAGCTAGTAGTGGCTTTCAAGAGGTGTGTTCCGTAACGCAAGTAAATTAAAGGGGAAGGGAGACAAAGGAACTAAACTTAAATATATTATTACACCACCACCATAAATAAATATATAAACCGTCACACGCGGTTACTATGACTACACTTAAGTACAATGACTTCTTCTTCCGAAGACTCAGGAGGTTTCACGGTGCTCAACGATGCTTAGCCCTGGTTCTCTTGTGGCCTTACGATGAATCACTTAGATTCCCTTAAACGAGTCTACCCTGGCCACAGGCCAGCCAAATCACAGTCCCACTGGGTGCACCATCGTGGAGGCCTTCAACCACAAATCCAGTCTGTAGCTGGCAGGTTCCAATCAGCTACGCTGCATAGGCCACTCCACGACCGATACTAGGGTTGCGAGCCCTAGGTAGGAGCCTAGTGTGATTCCACAGATCACTCTCCTCACCACAACACCCCAGTGGCTAGTCTTCTCCACCAGTCAGCCCCGGGTACGACAATTCCTCAACTGCCACGTCACAGGCAGGCTAACACAACAGTGTTCATCCAGGGGGGTGACTCACAGCTTCTGCAGCAAACACGTGGAGGTACTACGGCTGCCTTGGGTAGACTGATTCAACGTCCATTACAGCAGTCCCAGGTCGACTCTGTAATCAGACACGTCATCAGTACTAGTTACACTCTAGGGCACCTCACTTACAGGCTTAGACGCAAACGCCCACCTATCCACTCCATAGATGGCGTTGCTGTCTAAGCGCCACTTCACCAGAGGTCAGCAGCGGCTATGTTATGAGCTGATCAAGACGGGAAACCAGCCCCTGTGGCCGGTATATCCTGTCCTCACTAGATGGCGCAGTCCATTTGGAGGGGGTTTCGTGAGCCGACTCACAGATGGCGTGGTCGTCACAGCTCCGTGCTACGACGCTGGGCTCGGGTCCGTAACAACAAGAAAGTGAAGCATGATGACAAGAGACGGAAGCATGATGGCAGTAGATGGAAGCGTGAAAACGACAGAATGAAGTATGTTGATGTGAGACTGAAGTGTGATGGTGACAAACCGAAGCACGAGGACGACAAAGGAGGAACAGATGGTAGATGTCTGTCTCTGAACGTGAAGAGTGCAAGAAGATGAAGAAGAGGTGGAGGAAAACAGTAAGCAGGGTGGACTGACGGAGCAAAGGTGTCCAAGGGGGGACAGCCAAGCAAAGGTGTGAAAGAAGTCGGATCGCTTAGGAGAAGACCATGTTTTTTGCGAGTTGTGAGCCAGATTTTGCAAGGTGCAACGGTTTATTTGCAGACACCTGGAGGGAGTACATAAACGGACTAACCAGTCGAACAAATTGGTAAAAGGACGAGAGACAATGCAGTGGCTGATGCATTATCCTGAGCCTAGCCACTGGAATAACTCTCAAAAATAAGGTGAGGGGAGTGTTATGATCTCGGACTGCCTGAGAAACGAGTCTACTCCTTGAGAGTTATTCTGCAAGATCAAACCTAACTTAGAGGTCAAAGACATATAGATACAGATATATATGTGTTAAACACTGTATGTTAGATTTGACAAGTAGTTTAAAAGTATGGGCAATGAATAAGAATATAAATAAATGATTTGACATGAGATGTAGAGACTTTGCTGGAGGCGTGAGGCTCACTTTCAAAGGGTCTTGACCTCACTTGAGCTGCAGAAATCGTGAGGGGAGGTCGCACTCCGTTGAGCCCCTGTGGAAGAAGAACCTCTGATTGTCATACCTTCAAGAAGTAGACGGACGTTTCGAGTGTGGAATAAGTCTAGAGACGTGTCAGCTCAACTCATGAACTACAGAAAGAGTGCGGAGCAGTTTTTAAAGCAGTTCTGTGGGCATCCTAGGGCGCTCTGTGTCGCCGCCCAACCAGCGGGCGTCAGCGAGCGATTCGAATTCTGTGGTTTGTCTGGGAAACGAGTTGCTGAGAGAACTTCGAGCTCAGTAGAGGGAGTTAGTAGATAAAACTCTAAGGCAGTTGAAGGAGCAGTTTACTCTGAGGAAGAGTAGCTTCAAAGTGAGGAGATGGACCTCAAGCTGTGTGAGGACTAGCAGTGAAGTGAAGTTTCACATGCTTCTGTATTACCAGTGGTGAAGCATCATTGCTGTTCAAGGAAAACGTCATGGTGCAGCAGCCTGGAAGAGCTGTAGAGGATCCTGGTAGAGAATTGTTGAGGAACCTGAAGACGTTCCGGGTAGGGAACCTCTAGAGATAGAGGAGAGGTTCTTATTGTCTACTTATAGAGAGTTGATAGAGTGCTTGAGTGTCATTGGCGTGCATGACACAGTGGGAGGTGAATGATTGGATAGTTTTGTATCAAGGAATATTTATACTGATGTTTATAGTATTATAGCCATAGGCTGAGTTACCTGTATATATTTATACACTTTCTAGGGCTGATAGTGCCATATTGTATTTCGAGATTTAACCCACTTGGTGAGGTTGGTAGAGTAAGTGGCAAGCCAGGAGTTGGGCTACCACTTGATAAGTAGTTGATAAGAGTCCTGATGGGATTGGATTGCAACCTGGCTCTAACAGCATAGAATGTTGGAGTTATTATTATATAATTTATGTGTGCTGTATATGTTCTCTGTCCATTAAATGTATATAATCAACAGGTGTTTGCACTTGTTCTAGTGAGGCTTCCCAGAAAGTAGAAAAGAGAGAGAGAGAAAGAGAAAAGGAACCACAGCTGTGGACAGGGTGGAACAGAATTATAATTCAAAGATAGGGGGATTGAGGAGGTCATACCAAAATATGGAGAGAATAGGGAGTCACAGCGGCTCGAATTGGGTGTGTGCACGTGACAACGAGGCCAGTGTTGGAGCCGCACCCCCCTAAATGTGTGACTCTGAGCCCCTCTCCAAGAGCAGGAAGCTTACAGGGTGATCTCCAGATCAAAGTACAAGCACTACAGGTTTTGGTTGGTTGTACGGAAGGGACGTATGCACCTACCTACAACAACAACATAATAATATTCGATTATAAAAGTTCGACAATAAAATACTTAGTGGGATTGACAAGGTGGAAATAGAGGAAATGTTTACAATGAATAACAATAGAACAAGGTGGCACGGATGAAAGCTTGAGACTCAAATGTGTTACAGCGATGTTAGAAAATTTTCTTTTAGCATAAGGGCCAGTGAGTAAATGGAATGACCTAAAGGAGCAGGATGTAGAGGCTAACTCCATTCATAACTTTAAATGCAGGTATAATAGAGAAATAGGTCAGAATTCATTGCATTAATTAAATAACCAATGGCTTGAAAAGTGGGGAACAAAAAGCTACAGCTCGATTCTGCAGGCTCAAATAGGTTAGTACAAATAGATAAGTACACTGTAAACAACAAAATAGTGTTTGTGGAGACGGAAACGTGTAGCTGCAGACTTGAACCTCCCATTAACTCTTCGAGTCATCACTGAAAAAGAGAGAGTTGCCAAAGAAATGGAAGACAGCCAATGTAGTGTCAATTTGCCAGAATGAAAGGACACAGGAGCCACTAAACTACACAGTAGCTTCATTATCGACCATTCTCAGTTAGGCGCTACAGAAGCTTGCAAGGAAACGTCACTTGAAACACTTAAAAATTAAGATTTATCTCAAAGTATCAGCAAAAATTCAGTTAAGGCAGATAATGCCCTACGAGTTTATAAGCGTAATGTTTAGATAACAATTATAAAACTAGGGGAAGGAGGGTTAGCTGCCGGTATTGGAAATGATAATCAACAAACGTGTAACACAGTTATATTTAGAAGGTCCCCATTCCAAAATTGAAGACCAGTATTCATAACTAAAGGAGTGCTGGTGTGGGGGATAGAAAATATCATTGGTTGAAAATAGAGGGCAATGCTGAAAAAAGAGAAATCAACGGCGAACAGTTGCAATTATTTAAAAACGCAAGTAGTGTTCCCCTCGTGAGTTCATTTGGGGTCATTCAGATTGTGTTATATGTCATGAAACTGTAAGAAGAAAGTCTTAAGTATCGTTGTTTGCGGATTTTGCATAATTGTTGCGATTTAGAAACGAATACATTTTAAGGAGAGTATGAGGAGATTTAGTTGCGCTCAAGCAGTGGTCGGACAGATGGTCACTTTCTTTTAACACTGACAAATGCAAAGATCTGAACATACGTGAAACGAAGAGAAGGCACGAGGAATAGTATATGCTAGAAAGCTATTTCTTGATTCAGTTAACACAGAATCTGCTAGGATGGTATACATGCACGTGGACAGATAATTTTCATCAAAGTTGTGAGAAACTTTAAGTGACCAAAAGACTATATATCTAGGCCACGCAGTGTCCCGGACTTACTAATGTTCCACAGTCACAACCATATTGATTTGATCTCCAATTTTATCTTTAGAACATTTGATTATTTACTATATTCTTTCAAAATTAATACTCACATCATAATAATAAAAGAAGAAAAAGTAATTAAGTGAACAGTAAAAGAAGCTTAAGCCGAACTTTGGGTGGAACTCTGGACTGCGAGGCCGCGGAGGACGCTCCCACAGCCGGGCTACGACGTCTTCTGATTACTCTTTTATAAACACAGGTATTATCATGCATACACACCAAGAATCTAATAAGAAAAATTAAATCTAGAAATTATCTAAGTGTAATTACCTAAAAGTAGTTACTGGATGAGATCTAAGCTCTTGGTGTCCCATCTTCCCAGTACTCTTTGACGCATAACGCTTTGAAACTACAGACGGTTTTGGCCTCAACCACCTTCTCACTTAGCTTGTTCCAATCGCCTACAACTATGTTTGCAAAAGAAAACTTTTAAATGTTTTTTCATATACCTTTGTTTCCTTAGATTCAATCTGAAAAATATTTTACTTGTTGTTTATTAAACAAGGTCTCCCTATATCTCTATAAGTGAATAATTGAAGTGAACTATTTATGCTTTTGCTGTAAAAAAAAATATTAACAAGTTAAGTTTATCTTAAAATAAACAAATTAACTGTATCTTGAAGAGGTCAGGATAAGGATTTGGGGTGGGAAGGGAGGAAGGAATGGTGCCCAACCACTTGGATGATTAGGGGATTGAACGCCGACCCGTATGAAGCGACACCGTGGCAAAACTCTCCAGCCCAAGACGTGAGCTATGGACTGTGTGGCTAGTTTTGTGTGTGTTAGTGTTATCAAATTAATAGATAAGTAAATTTTACAAGAATAGTATATGTTGAAGTGTGACTGTTCATGAACTTTGGAATGAGTTTGAATATGTGAAAGGAACGTAAATAGTGTCTATATATATGTATGGTAAAGGCATAATTAGTGCGCGCACACACACAAACACACACACACACACACACACACACACACACACACACACACACACACACACACACACACACACACACACACACACACACACACACACACACACACACACACACACACACACACACCAACACAAACAGTCACTCAGACATTCACATGAGCACACAACTCTTGATTTGTCAAACACATTGTATCTAGCTTTACTATAACATTCGGACCATAAGCACTCATCCACTGCCTTACTGTAACCAACATAAGGATCATAAACACTCACTCACCATGCGACTGTAAGGAACATGTGAGTCACTAACACTCACCCACCACGTTATTGTAAGCAACATGTGAGTCATGAACACTCACCCACCACGTTACTGTAACCAACATATGAGTCATAAACACTCACCCACCACGTTACTGTAACCAACATGTGAGTCATAAACACTCACCCACCACGTTACTGTAACCAACATGTGAGTCATAAACACTCACCCACCACGTTACTGTAACCAACATGTGAGCCATTAACACTCACCAACACGTTACTGTAACCAACATATGAGTCATAAACACTCATAAACATAAAACTGGAGATCAAATCAGTATGGATGTGACTATGGAACATTATTAAGTCTAGGACACTGCGTTGCCTAGATAATAGTCTTTTGGTCAACTAAAGTTTCTCATATCTTTGATGTAAATTATCTGTCCATGTGCACGTGTACCATCCTAGCAGTCTTCACCTTGTTGTGTTAACAGATTCAAGAAATAATGTTTGTAGCCTATACTATTCCTGGTGCCTTCTTTTCGTCTCACGTATGTTTAGATCTTTGCATTGGTCAGTGTTAAAGGAAGTGACCATCTGTCCGACCACCGCTTGAGCTTGAGCACAACTAGATCTCATACTCTCCCTCAAACGTCTTCGTTTCTAAATCGCAGCAATTATGCAAAATTCACAAACAACGATACTTAAGACTTTCTTCTGACAGTTAGATGACATATGTCACAATCTGAATGACCCACATATGAACTCACGGGGGAACACTACTTGCGTTTTTTAATACTTGCAACTGTTCGCCGCTGATTTCTCTTTTTTCAGCATTACCCTGTGTTTTCAACCAATGATATGTTCTCTCCTCCACACCAGCACTCTTTTAGTTATGAAATCCTGATCTTCAATTTTGGAATGGGGACATACTAAATGGAACTGTGTTGCACGTTTGTTGATTATCAATGCAAATACCGGCAACTAACCCTTCTTCCCCTAGTTTTATAATTGTTATCTAAACATAACGCTTTTAAACTCGTAGGGCATTATCTGCCTTAAAATAATCCATGCTGATATTTTAAGAGAAATCCAAATTTTTTAAGTGTTCCAGGAGACGTTTCCTTGCAAGCTTCTCTAGCGCCTAACTGAGAATGGTGGATAATGAAGCTACTGTGTACTTTAGTAGCTCCTGTGTCCTTTCGTTCTGGCATATTGGCACTACATTGGCTGTCTTCCATTCCTTTGGCAACTCCTCCTTCTTTAGTGAAGCGCTGAAGTGTTAATGGTCTCAGTCCGCAGCTACATCTTTCAGTCCCCACAAATGCCATTTGTTGTTTACAGTGTACTCATCTATTTGTACTAACCTATTTGAGCCTGCAGAATCGAGCAATAGCTTTTGTACCGCGTTTTTCTAGCCTTTGGCTGTTTAATTAATGCAATGAATCCTAAACTATTTCTTTATTATCCCTTCATTTAAAATTATGAAAGGAGTTAGCGAATATGTATAAAATGTAAGTGATTAATTTTACAGTATAATTAACTTGCTCGGGAAGGAAAATATTGAGGGCCTGTCCGGGAGTTGAACCCGGGACCTCCTGCACCCAAAGCAGGAATCATACCACTAGACCAACAGGCCGTGGATATTTGAGTTTAGTTACGTTATTTAAATCGCCTTTTTAGAATGAAATATGCCAATTGAAATTACCAGAGCTTGTCCGGGATTCGAATCCGGGATGCGAGTATTTAAAGCAAGCGATGTTTTTCTTGAGCAAAGCATAATTTTCAACCTGCGATCAATCAACTGGTAAACATTGCACACTTCCTTGTCGTTTGAAGGAATCTACCTCTATTTAATTACGTGTTCCAACTCTGTTGTTTTTCTCCTGATGTGGCTGTGCAGCTATTTAGGTTGACTCTTTGCCTTGCTTGCTAAGTCATTTTCATATTGTCTTGCCTCTCTTCTCTCCCTGACGTATTAATTTTTGGCACTCTGGTATTTTTCTCTGCTCACAAGTGTCCTGATATTTCTATAGTTTCTCCGCACCCCTTGTATATTGTTGTTTTGCTACTTTATATCACATCTCTGATGTAAACATGGGATTCTCATCTGCATTTCGTTTCTTTCCTTTCGGGCCTGGGCAAACTTGTCTGCTGCCTCCTTACACTTCTGGGTGATGTAGTCCATCATCTTGTCCCGTCTTTCCCCTGAACTTTCCCATGTTATATCTGTTAGGATTTTTTTTTATCTCCTCATAATTTCTCTTTCGGAATGCCAGCCTTTTGTTTTCAGGTCTCTTCCTTGAGTTCATTAACCCTTCTTCGACCAAATACTTAAACGTGATTACACTGAGGTCGCTCATTCCTACTGAGGCCTCGAAACCGATTTCTCATAAGTCAGAGTCGTTCAGAGTGAAGACTAGGTCGAATCTCGCTGATTATCTTTTCCTCTCATTCTTGTGGGTCCCCTGACATGCTGGGTTAAAACGTTTTGTCGCCATCTCCAATAGTTTAGATCTCCATGTTTCCTCACCTCCGTGTGGTTCTTTGTTCTCCCAGTCTATCCTTCCGTGATTGAAGTCCCTCATGATGAGTAGATGGGATCAGTTTCTACAGACAGCAGTGGCTGCCATCTCAGTTATGGTGTTGACTCCCATAATGTTTCTGTCATACTCTTGCCTGGGTCTTCTGTCATTTGGTGGTGGGTTATATATCACCGCTACTACTACTCTTGGTCCTCCCATCGTCATGGTGCCTGTAATGTAGTCTCTGGAGTGTGTGTGTGTGTGTGTGCTCACCTAATTGTTCTCACCTAATTGTGCTTGCGGGAGTTGAGATCTGGCTCTTTGGTCCCGCCTCTCAATGGTCAATCAACTAATGTACAGGTTCCTGGGACTACTGGACTCTATCATATCTACACTTAAAGCTGTGTATGGAGTCAGCCTCCACCACATCACTTCCTAATGCATTCCATTTGTCTACTACTCTCACACTGAAAATTCTTTCTAACGTCTCTATGGGTCATTTGGGCACTCAGTTTCCACCTGTGTCCCCTAGTGTGTGTGCCCCTTGTGATAAAAAGTCTGTCTTTATCTACCCTATCAATTCCTCTGAGAATCTTGTATGTGGGGGTCATATCCCTCTAACTCTTCTGTCTCTCAGTGACGTGAGGTTTAATTCCCGTAGTCTCTCCTCGTAGCTCATACCCCTCAGTTCGGGTACTAGTCTGGTAGCAAACCTTTGAACCTTTTCCAGTTTAGTCTTATGCTTGACTAGATATGGACTCCATGCAGGGGCCGCATACTCCTTGATTGGTCTGATATATGTGGTATTGTTACGAACCCGGATCCAGCGTCCGAACACGGAGCAGTAACGACCACGCCATCTGTGGGTCAGCTCCCGAAACCCCCGCCAAACGGACGACGACACCTGGTGAGGACAAGGTGTACCAGCCACAAGGGCCAGTTTCCAGTCCTGTGCAGCTCACAACACAGCCGCCACTGACCTCTGGTGAGGTGGTGCTCCGACGACAGCGCCATCTATGGACTGGATACGTCAGGTGTTTGTGCCCGAGCCCGTAAGTGAGGTGTTTTAGTGTCCCAGTTATTGATGACGTGTCTGCTTACAGAGCCGACCTGGGACTGCTGTGATGGAAGTGGAGTCAGTCTACCCGAGGCAGCCAGTCTCCATACCTTGAACCTTGCTGCAGCTGTTGTGAAGTCGTCCCCCGGGAAGAACACTGTGGTGTGTTAGCCTGCCAGTGGAGTGGCAGTAAAAGGATTTACCCGGGACCGACTGTTGGAGACGATCATCCACTGGGGTACTGAAGACAGGAGAGTGATTTGTGGTGTCACACGAGGCTCCTGTCTAGGGCGTTCCCCTTTTATCGTTCGTGGAGTGGCCGTACCAGCCTTGTTGGCTCAGAACCTGCCAGCAGACCAGCTGGACGTGTGGTTGACGGCCTCCACGGCGGTGCCCCCAGTGGACATGTGTTTTGGCTGACCTGTGGCCAGGGTAGGCTCAGCTTCTTTGAAGAATTCGTTGTGTGGCCACGAAGAAAGCACCAAGGACTCAGCGCCTAGCTTATGGATCCAGAGTCTTCAGCAGAAGACTACATTGTGAAGAATCCCCTTGTCAAGTGTTAATATCCCTCCCCCTTGTGCACTCTTTTATTTTATATATTTAATCGGTGATGGTGAAAATTATAATGTTAAGTTCTTAGCTTTCTTTCCCTACTCCCTTTAAGTTACTTGCATCACGGATCTCATCCCTTGATAGCCACTACTGGCTTGGGAACGGATATATATATCTGACTCTAACAACATCAGAGTGAGAACCCCGTTGCGTCCCGAGAGGGTCGTAACAGATATATAATGTTCTGAAAGATTCCTTACACAATTTTGTAAAGGCCGTTCTTATGTTAGCCAACCTAGCATATGCCGCTGATATTAATCCCAGGTCTTTTTCTCTCTGACTCTGGAAGTATTTCATCTTCCAAAAGATACCTTGTATCTGGTCTCCTGCTCCCTACACTTATCTTCATTACATTACATTTGCTTGGGTTAAATTCTAACAACCATTTGTTCGATCATTCCTGCAGTTTGTCCAGGTCTTCTTGAAGCCTCAAGCTGTCCTCCTTTGTCTTATTCCTTCTCATAATTTTGGCTTGCAGGGTGGAGCATCGTCAGCAAACATTGAGAGGAATAAGTCTATACCCTCCGGGAGATCATTTACGTATATCAAAAACAGGTTAGGTCTGAGTACAGAGCCCTGTGGGACTCCACTGGTGACTTCACGGCAATCTGTGGTCTCGTCCCTCACTGTAACTCTCTGCTTCCTATTGCTTAGGAACTCCCTTTTACACAGCCTGTTACTCCTGCCTGTCTATCCAGCATATGTACCAGCCTCTTATGGGGTACTGTGTCAAAGGCTTTCCGACATTCCAAGCAAATGCAGTCCGCCCTGCTTTCCTTTTCTTACCTGGTTGTAGAATTATTAAGGAGGCATATCTTTAAAAAATGCAATGAATGAAAACTGGTTCGATTTCAATCAAAGGTCTTTGACTAGCTGTATATAAAAAGGGCTTCAACTGGTCCGAGTCTCAGCATCGTAGCCTCAACAGGAAGGAAGAAAACAATATTTAATAATGTGTCAAAAAATTTTCAAAATAATAAGAAATTAACATCAAACACAAGTGACAACTGAAATCATGTCTATGACTCTCAGCTATCAGAATAGCATATAATAACACATATAATGATTAGTTTTATCCAAAAAAATGTAAAAAAATTGATTTTTTCAATTTTTTTACAATTTGCATGAAACGTGTACACCTGACTGCACGTAAGCCTATCTGTAAGGGTGCCAATTTTGGAGGAAATTGGTTGATGTCAATCTCAGCCACAGGTTGCAACACCTTTGACTTCATTACTTTTCAAGTTACATAAAAGTGACTTTACTCTTTTATTTTGAATTATATTTACATGAAACTTACATGTTGCATGTAGATTTTGTGTCTACAATTTGTTAAACCTCTTTTTTTCTTAAGTTCATTTATTGATTTTATAAATAGTTATAAACATGATATATTTGCATAATTTTGTTGGGAACTTTGACTCATTGAATCAGAAAAACTAAACATTTGAAATCATTCAATTGATTTCATTTGAAAGTTGTGGTTCTAGTGTATTTTTGAAAATATGTAAAATTCGTTGAGATTTTTACAATTTTTTACCTAACTTTCTAATTAGGCTGCGATACTGAAACTTGACATAGTTGCAGCCCTTTTCATTTACAACTATTCCACAAAGTTTGGTTGACATGGATCAACTTTTAATATTCTAAGTTACGCAACCTGACGCCTGGCAGCTGAATGGACAGCGCTTCGGATTCGAAGTCCTGAGATTCTGGGTTCGATCCCCAGTGGAGGCGAATACCAAAAGGCGAAAAGTTTGTTTCGCCTTGAAGCCCCTGTTACCAAGCAGTAAATAGGTACCTGTGAGTTAGACAGCTGCTACGGGCTGCTTCCTGGGGGATGTGTAACAAAAAAGAGGCCTGGTCGAGGACCGGGCCGCGGAGACGCTAATCCCCGAAATCTTCTCAAGATAACCCTTATGCCAGTAAGGCAAGATTTACCCTCCCTGAATCCATGTTGCCAGTTTGTCACGAAGTCCCTTCTCTTCAGATGTGTTACTAGGTTTTTTCTCACGATCTTCTCCATGACCTTGCATGGTATACAAGTTAAGGACACTGGCTTGTAGCTCAGTGCCTCTTGTCTGTCACCCTTTTTGTATACTGGGACTATATTAGCCGTCTTCCATATTTCTGGTATGTCTCCTGTCTCCGGTGAGCTACTATACACTATGGAGAGTGACAAGCAAAATGCCTCTACGCACTCTTTCAATACCCATGATGAGGTTCCGTCTGGACCAACAGCCTTTCTCACATCCAGATCCAACAGGTATCTCTTGATCTCATCTCTTGTAATTTCTAACCCTGCCAAGACCGCCTGGTTTACTGCCACCTCTCTTAGCCCAGTGACCTCACTTCGTTCCTGGAACCTCTTGTTGCGTTCTTTACACATCTCCTTGTTATTCTCTGTATACCTGTCCTCATTCATTCTAAGTTTCATCGCCAGTTATTTCACTGTTGTTTTCCTTCTGGTATCACTGTGCAGCAACTTTGGTTCGGTCTGGACTTTGTTTGCTATATCATTTTCATAATTTTTATCTACTCTTCTCACACTAACATACTCATTCCTGGTTCTCTGGTATCTCTCTCTGCTTTCTGGTGTTCTGTTATTTCGGAAGTTCCTCCACGCACATTTGTTCAGTTCCTTTGCTTCCATACATGCCCTACTAAGTCATGAATTCTTCTTTTGCTTCTCGGAATTTCCTTTTTTTGGCCGGGATAAATCTGTTTACTGCCTCCTGATACTTTTGGGTGACATAGTCCATCATGTCTTGTACAGACTTAGCTCCGAGTTCTGTGTCCCATGGTATATCCTTCAGGAAACTTCTTGTGTCCTCATGAATCTCTTTTCGACACACCACCTTTTGTTTCATAGTTCTTTTTTGGGGGGAGATAAATCCTAGCTCTACCAGGTATTCAAAGATCAATACACTATGATCATTCATTTCCAAGGGTGCTTCCAACTTAACTTTAATTATATCCTACTCATTTAAGGGTAAATATCAGATCAAGCATGGCTGGTTCAACTTCCCCTCTCATTTTTGTCGGTCCCTTGATGTGTTGGCTTGGAAAGTTTTTTGTTGCCACGTCCAGCAGCTTAGCTCTCTATGTGTCTGGTCCTCCATGTGGGTCTCTGTTCTCCCAATCTATCTTCCTGTGGTTGAAGTCTTCCATGATTTATAGTCCAGATCCATTCCTGTTAGAGACAGAAGTTGATCTCACTGTTATGTTAATGGTGGCCATGGTGTTTCTATCATATTCCTGTCTGGGTCGTCTGTCATTTGGTGGGGGGTTATATATGAATATAACTATAATTTTTTGTCCTCCAGTTGCTATGGTACCTGTTATGTAGTCACTGAAACCTTCACAGAGCTGAATAACCGTCTCTTCAAACCTCCAGCCTTTTCTTACCAGCAGGGCTACACCACCACCTCCTTCTCCTTCTCTCTCTTTCCTCGCAACACGGTAGTACTGTGGAAACACTGCATTTGTTATTGTTTTCGTTAGCTTTGTTTTTGTGAGAGCTATTATGTCTGGATTTTCATCTTGTGCTCATTCTCCACGCTCACTTGTTGTATTTGTAATCTCATCTGTGTTAGTGTACATTACCTTGAGACTCACTTTCTTCTGTTCCTTCTCATGTCCCTTTCGTTGTGTGCATTCTGTTGATGGGGAAGCTGTTCCATAGGTATGAGGATTTGTGAGATGGATACTAGGATCTCAGAGGATTCTAGGGTGAGGGATGGTGGGACAAGTGAAGGGTAGACAGCGAGGGTATGAGATGAAGATGTTGCGGGGGGGGGGGGGAGAACAGGGAGAGAAATGGGGGAGAAGGAATATGATAGGAGTGGGGGATGGGAAGTAGGGTGTCTATGGGGTGAGGGGTGGAGGGAGGGTTGGCTGAGCATTTGAGTGGAGGCAGAGATGGTTCGGGGTAGGGGCGAGGAGGTCTATGCAGAGGAGGGTGGTAGAGTGGCCCTCCCCTCTTGTGTTACTTGGGTTCTGGTTGTAGGTTCCCTATTAATCTCAAAGGATGTTACGTTGGGGGCTGCAATTTCCTGGTTTTCTCCTCTCACCCTGTGCTGCTTCCTTGCTTCTGCTGCCTACGTGCTTCTCCCTGCCATGTTTGTCCACTTTGGTCTGTTAAAATTTCTCTGGTGATGGTCTGGTTGTGAAAGAGATTATATGTTCCTTGATGGAGCCCCTGTTGTTTATTAATTGTTAATCGCCTGGAAAGAGACGTTGTTGTTGTCTTGCCTATATACTGAGTTCTTTGAGGCTTACAGTCCCCAAGTGAGCATTGAAAGGCATAGACGACGTTGGTCTCTTTGAAGGCGTTCTGCTTGGTATCTGGAGAGTTTTTCATGAGTAGGTTGGCCGTTTTTTGTTTTGTTTTATAATACATTGTCAATTGTATTTTCAGATTTTTGTCTGTAGGGATATCGTTCCTATCAACAATATCTTTCAGGACCCTTTCCTCTGTTTTATGAGCCGTCGAAAAGAAGTTCCTGTAAAATAGTCTAATAGGGGGGTACAAGTGTTGTGTTGTATGACTCTTCAGAGGTTGCATGGTGTTTCACCTTTCTATTTATGATGTCTTCAACGAAACCTTTAGAGAAGCGTTGTTGACTAGGACCTGCCTTACCCTACAGAGTTTTTCATGGACTTGCTTCCAATCTGAGCTGTGGCTGAGAGCACGGTCGATGTAAGCGTTGACAACACTCCTCTTGTACCTGTCTGGGCAGTCACTATTGGCATTGAGGCACATTCCTAGGTTGATTTCCTTAGTGTAGACTGCAGCGTGGAAGCCTCCGCTCTTTTCTGTGACTGTTACATCCCATTATTCTCCATCACGTAAGTGAATCTTAACACAGAATTCCGCTCAAATGCCTCCATCAACTGCTGCAGAAATCTGGCATCAGGTACCTGCGTAAAAATGTCGTCAACATACTTGCAGTATATGGCGGGTTTCAAGCCCATGTCCACTAAGACCCTCTGCTTGATGGTGCCCATGTAGAAGTTCGCAAACAGAACACCTAGGGGAGAACCCATGGCGACCCATCTACTTGCCTATACATGTGCCCATCTGGGCTCGAGAAGGGTGCCTCTTTAGTGCAGGATTGAAGTAGTTTCCTCAGTGTGTTTTCTTGCATGTCAGGAGGAGTGCAAGCTTGATCACGATACACTCTGTCTGCTATCATCCCAATTGTTTCGTCCACCGGCACATTGGTAAATAGTGACTCGACATCCAACGAGGCTCATATCCCTGTGGCCTGCGCTGTATCTATCGATGATTTCTGTGTTGTTTACTAGGATTTCTCTGGCGATGGTTTGGTTGTGGGAAGAGATTATATGTTCCTTAATGGAGCCCTGTTGCTTATGCATCGTTAAACGCCTAGAAAGAGATGTTGTTGTCTTGCCTATATACTGGGTTTTTTGGAGCTTACAGTCCCCAAGAGGGCATTTGAAGGCATAGAAAATTAGGGTATTAATTTCATCAACACAAGACAGAACACGAAACAATGGGAATTGAATAGAAGTGTTTGTAGAAAGCCTATTGGTCCATATTTCTTGATGCTTCTATATTGGAGCGGAGTCTTGAGGTGGGTAGAATATAGTTGTGCATTAATTGGCTGTTGATTGCTGGTGTTGACTTCTTGATGTGTAGTGCCTCGCAAACGTCAAGCCGCCTGCTATCGCTGTATCTATCGATGATTTCTGTGTTGTTTACTAGGATTTCTCTGGCGATGGTTTGGTTGTGGGAAGAGATTATATGTTCCTTAATTGAGCCCTATTGCTTATGCATCGTTAAACGCCTAGAAAGAGATGCTGTTGTCTTGCCTATATACTGGGTTTTTTGGAGCTTACAGTCCCCAAGAGGGCATTTGAAGGCATAGACATATATATATATATATATATATATATATATATATATATATATATATATATATATATATATATATATACAATATATATATATAATATATATATAATATAAATATATATAATATAAATATATATATATAAATATATATATATATATATATATATAAATATATATATATATATATATATATATATATATATATATATATACATATATATATATATATATATATATTTATATATATATTTATATATATATATATATATTTATATATACATATATATATTTATATATATATATATATATATATATATATATATTTATATATATATATATATATATATATATATATATATATATATATATTTATATATATATATTTATATATATATATATATATATATATATATATATATATATATATATATATATATATATATATATGTCGTACCTAATAGCCAGAACGCACTTCTCAGCCTACTATTCAAGGCCCGATTTGCCTAATAAGCCAAGTTTTCATGAATTAATGTTTTTTCGTCTACCTAACCTACCTAACCTAACCTAACCTAGCTTTTTTTGGCTACCTAACCTAACCTTACATATAAATATAGGTTAGGTTAGGTTAGGTAGGGTTGGTTAGGTTCGGTCATATATCTACGTTAATTTTAACTCCAATAATAAAAAATTGACCTCATACATAGAGAAAAGGGTTGCTTTATCATTTCATAAGAAAAAAATTATAGTAAATATATTAATTCAGGAAAACTTGGCTTATTAGGCAAATCGGGCCTTGAATAGTAGGCTGAGAAGTGAGTTCTGGCTACTAGGTACGACATATATATATATATATATATATATATATATATATGTCGTACCTAATAGCCAGAACGCACTTCTCAGCCTACTATTCAAGGCCCGATTTGCCTAATAAGCCTAGTTTTCATGAATTAATGTTTTTTCGTCTACCTAACCTACCTAACCTAACCTAACCTAGCTTTTTTTGGCTACCTAACCTAACCTTACCTATAAATATAGGTTAGGTTAGGTTAGGTAGGGTTGGTTAGGTTCGGTCATATATCTACATTAATTTTAACTCCAATAAACAAAAATTGACCTCATACATAGAGAAAAGGGTTGCTTTATCATTTCATAAGAAAAAAATTATAGTAAATATATTAATTCAGGAAAACTTGGCTTATTAGGCAAATCGGGCCTTGAATAGTAGGCTGAGAAGTGAGTTCTGGCTACTAGGTACGACATATATATATATATATATATATATATATATATATATATATATATATATATATATATATATGTCGTACCTAGTAGCCAGAACGCACTTCTCAGCCTACTATGCATGACCCGATTTGCCTAATAAGCCAAGTTTTCCTGAAGTAATATATTTTCTCGAATTTTTTTCTTATGAAATGATAAAGCTACCCATTTCATTCTATATGAGGTCAATTTTTTTTTATTGGAGTTAAAATTAACGTAGATATATGACCGAACCTAACCAACCCTACCTAACCTAACCTAACCTATTTTTATAGGTTAGGTTAAGTTAGGTAGCCGAAAAAGTTAGGTTAGGTAAGGTTAGGTAAGTTAGGTAGTCGAAAAACAAATAATTCATGAAAACTTGGCTTATTAGGCAAATCGGGCCTTGTATAGTAGGCTGAGAAGTGCGTTCTGGCTACTAGGTACGACATATATATATATATATATATATATATATATATATATATATATATATATATATATATATATATATATATATATATGTCGTACCTAGTAGCCAGAACGCACTGCTCTGCCTACTTTGCAAGGCCCGATTTGCCTAATAAGCCAAGTTTTCATGAATTATTTGTTTTTCGACTACCTAACCTACCTGACCTAACCTAACTTTTTCTGCTACCTATCCGAACCTAACCTATAAAGATAGGTTAGGTTAGGTTAGGTAGGGATGGTTAGGTTCGGTCATATATCTACGTTAATTTTAACTCTAATAAAAAAAATTGACCTCATACATAATGAAATGGGTAGCTTTATCATTTCATAAGAAAAAAATTAGAGAAAATATATTAATTCAGGAAAACTTGGCTTATTAGGCAAATCGGGCCTTGCATAATAGGCTGAGAAGTGCGTTCTGGCTATTAGGTACGACATATATATATATATATATATATATATATATATATATATATATATATATATATATATATATATATATATATATATATATATATACAATATATATATATAATATATATATAATATAAATATATATAATATAAATATATATATATAAATATATATATATATATATATAAATATATATATATATATATATATATATATATATATATATACATATATATATATATATATATATATATATATATTTATATATATATTTATATATATATATATATATATATATTTATATATACATATATATATTTATATATATATATGTCGTACCTAGTAGCCAGAACGCACTTCTGAGCCTACTAAGCAAGGCCCGATTTGCCTAATAAGCCAAGTTTTCCTCAACTAATATATTTTCTCTAATTTTTTTCTTATGAAATGATAAAGCTACCCATTTTATTATGTATGAGGTCAATTTTTTTATATTGGAGTTAAAATTAACGTAGATATATGACCGAACCTAACCAACCCTACCTAACCTAACCTAACCTATCTTTATAGGTTACGTTAGGTTAGGTAGCCGAAAAAGTTAGGTTAGGTTAGGTTAGGTAGGTTAGGTAGTCGAAAAACAATTAATTCATGAAAACTTGGCTTATTAGGCAAATCCGGCCTTGCATAGTAGGCTGAGAAGTGCGTTCTGGCTACTAGGTACGACATATATATATATATATATATATATATATATATATATATATATATATATATATATATATATATATATATATATATATATATATATATATGTCGTACCTAGTAGCCAGAACGCACTTCTCAGCCTACTATGCATGACCCGATTTGCCTAATAAGCCAAGTTTTCCTGAAGTAATATATTTTCTCGAATTTTTTTCTTATGAAATGATAAAGCTACCCATTTCATTCTATATGAGGTCAATTTTTTTTTATTGGAGTTAAAATTAACGTAGATATATGACCGAACCTAACCAACCCTACCTAACCTAACCTAACCTATTTTTATAGGTTAGGTTAAGTTAGGTAGCCGAAAAAGTTAGGTTAGGTAAGGTTAGGTAGGTTAGGTAGTCGAAAAACAAATAATTCATGAAAACTTGGCTTATTAGGCAAATCGGGCCTTGTATAGTAGGCTGAGAAGTGCGTTCTGGCTACTAGGTACGACATATATATATATATTATATATATATATATATATATATATATATATATATATATATATATATATATATATATATATATATATATAAATATATATATATATATAAATATGCAAACAAGCCTGAATGGTCCCCAGGACTATATACAACTGAAAACTCACACCCCAGAAGTGACTCGAACCCATACTCCCACAACTGGTATGTACAGGGACGCCTTAATCCGCTTGACCATCACGACCGGACAAAAGGAAGTGATAGCCGAGGCTATATGAACCACTTCCCCGCCGGCACTCGGATGGTAATCTTGGGCATAGCATTTTATCAAATCACCTCATTCTTTGGGGCACACGTGAGGAACACAAATGCAAACAAGCCTGAATGGTCCCCAGGACTATATACAACTGAAAACTCACACCCCAGAAGTGACTCGAACCCATACTCCCACAACTGGTATGTACAGGGACGCCTTAATCCGCTTGACCATCACGACCGGACAAAAGGAAGTGATAGCCGAGGCTATATGAACCACTTCCCCGCCGGCACTCGGATGGTAATCTTGGGCATAGCATTTTATCAAATCACCTCATTCTTTGGGGCACACGTGAGGAACACAAATGCAAACAAGCCTGAATGGTCCCCAGGACTATATACAACTGAAAACTCACACCCCAGAAGTGACTCGAACCCATACTCCCACAACTGGTATGTACAGGGACGCCTTAATCCGCTTGACCATCACGACCGGACAAAAGGAAGTGATAGCCGAGGCTATATGAACCACTTCCCCGCCGGCACTCGGATGGTAATCTTGGGCATAGCATTTTATCAAATCACCTCATTCTTTGGGGCACACGTGAGGAACACAAATGCAAACAAGCCTGAATGGTCCCCAGGACTATATACAACTGAAAACTCACACCCCAGAAGTGACTCGAACCCATACTCCCACAACTGGTATGTACAGGGACGCCTTAATCCGCTTGACCATCACGACCGGACAAAAGGAAGTGATAGCCGAGGCTATATGAACCACTTCCCCGCCGGCACTCGGATGGTAATCTTGGGCATAGCATTTTATCAAATCACCTCATTCTTTGGGGCACACGTGAGGAACACAAATGCAAACAAGCCTGAATGGTCCCCAGGACTATATACAACTGAAAACTCACACCCCAGAAGTGACTCGAACCCATACTCCCACAACTGGTATGTACAGGGACGCCTTAATCCGCTTGACCATCACGACCGGACAAAAGGAAGTGATAGCCGAGGCTATATGAACCACTTCCCCGCCGGCACTCGGATGGTAATCTTGGGCATAGCATTTTATCAAATCACCTCATTCTTTGGGGCACACGTGAGGAACACAAATGCAAACAAGCCTGAATGGTCCCCAGGACTATATACAACTGAAAACTCACACCCCAGAAGTGACTCGAACCCATACTCCCACAACTGGTATGTACAGGGACGCCTTAATCCGCTTGACCATCACGACCGGACAAAAGGAAGTGATAGCCGAGGCTATATGAACCACTTCCCCGCCGGCACTCGGATGGTAATCTTGGGCATAGCATTTTATCAAATCACCTCATTCTTTGGGGCACACGTGAGGAACACAAATGCAAACAAGCCTGAATGGTCCCCAGGACTATATACAACTGAAAACTCACACCCCAGAAGTGACTCGAACCCATACTCCCACAACTGGTATGTACAGGGACGCCTTAATCCGCTTGACCATCACGACCGGACAAAAGGAAGTGATAGCCGAGGCTATATGAACCACTTCCCCGCCGGCACTCGGATGGTAATCTTGGGCATAGCATTTTATCAAATCACCTCATTCTTTGGGGCACACGTGAGGAACACAAATGCAAACAAGCCTGAATGGTCCCCAGGACTATATACAACTGAAAACTCACACCCCAGAAGTGACTCGAACCCATACTCCCACAACTGGTATGTACAGGGACGCCTTAATCCGCTTGACCATCACGACCGGACAAAAGGAAGTGATAGCCGAGGCTATATGAACCACTTCCCCGCCGGCACTCGGATGGTAATCTTGGGCATAGCATTTTATCAAATCACCTCATTCTTTGGGGCACACGTGAGGAACACAAATGCAAACAAGCCTGAATGGTCCCCAGGACTATATACAACTGAAAACTCACACCCCAGAAGTGACTCGAACCCATACTCCCACAACTGGTATGTACAGGGACGCCTTAATCCGCTTGACCATCACGACCGGACAAAAGGAAGTGATAGCCGAGGCTATATGAACCACTTCCCCGCCGGCACTCGGATGGTAATCTTGGGCATAGCATTTTATCAAATCACCTCATTCTTTGGGGCACACGTGAGGAACACAAATGCAAACAAGCCTGAATGGTCCCCAGGACTATATACAACTGAAAACTCACACCCCAGAAGTGACTCGAACCCATACTCCCACAACTGGTATGTACAGGGACGCCTTAATCCGCTTGACCATCACGACCGGACAAAAGGAAGTGATAGCCGAGGCTATATGAACCACTTCCCCGCCGGCACTCGGATGGTAATCTTGGGCATAGCATTTTATCAAATCACCTCATTCTTTGGGGCACACGTGAGGAACACAAATGCAAACAAGCCTGAATGGTCCCCAGGACTATATACAACTGAAAACTCACACCCCAGAAGTGACTCGAACCCATACTCCCACAACTGGTATGTACAGGGACGCCTTAATCCGCTTGACCATCACGACCGGACAAAAGGAAGTGATAGCCGAGGCTATATGAACCACTTCCCCGCCGGCACTCGGATGGTAATCTTGGGCATAGCATTTTATCAAATCACCTCATTCTTTGGGGCACACGTGAGGAACACAAATGCAAACAAGCCTGAATGGTCCCCAGGACTATATACAGCGGATTAAGGCGTCCCTGTACATACCAGTTGTGGGAGTATGGGTTCGAGTCACTTCTGGGGTGTGAGTTTTCAGTTGTATATAGTCCTGGGGACCATTCAGGCTTGTTTGCATTTGTGTTCCTCACGTGTGCCCCAAAGAATGAGGTGATTTGATAAAATGCTATGCCCAAGATTACCATCCGAGTGCCGGCGGGGAAGTGGTTCATATAGCCTCGGCTATCACTTCCTTTTGTCCGGTCGTGATGGTCAAGCGGATTAAGGCGTCCCTGTACATACCAGTTGTGGGAGTATGGGTTCGAGTCACTTCTGGGGTGTGAGTTTTCAGTTGTATATAGTCCTGGGGACCATTCAGGCTTGTTTGCATTTGTGTTCCTCACGTGTGCCCCAAAGAATGAGGTGATTTGATAAAATGCTATGCCCAAGATTACCATCCGAGTGCCGGCGGGGAAGTGGTTCATATAGCCTCGGCTATCACTTCCTTTTGTCCGGTCGTGATGGTCAAGCGGATTAAGGCGTCCCTGTACATACCAGTTGTGGGAGTATGGGTTCGAGTCACTTCTGGGGTGTGAGTTTTCAGTTGTATATAGTCCTGGGGACCATTCAGGCTTGTTTGCATTTGTGTTCCTCACGTGTGCCCCAAAGAATGAGGTGATTTGATAAAATGCTATGCCCAAGATTACCATCCGAGTGCCGGCGGGGAAGTGGTTCATATAGCCTCGGCTATCACTTCCTTTTGTCCGGTCGTGATGGTCAAGCGGATTAAGGCGTCCCTGTACATACCAGTTGTGGGAGTATGGGTTCGAGTCACTTCTGGGGTGTGAGTTTTCAGTTGTATATAGTCCTGGGGACCATTCAGGCTTGTTTGCATTTGTGTTCCTCACGTGTGCCCCAAAGAATGAGGTGATTTGATAAAATGCTATGCCCAAGATTACCATCCGAGTGCCGGCGGGGAAGTGGTTCATATAGCCTCGGCTATCACTTCCTTTTGTCCGGTCGTGATGGTCAAGCGGATTAAGGCGTCCCTGTACATACCAGTTGTGGGAGTATGGGTTCGAGTCACTTCTGGGGTGTGAGTTTTCAGTTGTATATAGTCCTGGGGACCATTCAGGCTTGTTTGCATTTGTGTTCCTCACGTGTGCCCCAAAGAATGAGGTGATTTGATAAAATGCTATGCCCAAGATTACCATCCGAGTGCCGGCGGGGAAGTGGTTCATATAGCCTCGGCTATCACTTCCTTTTGTCCGGTCGTGATGGTCAAGCGGATTAAGGCGTCCCTGTACATACCAGTTGTGGGAGTATGGGTTCGAGTCACTTCTGGGGTGTGAGTTTTCAGTTATATATATAAATATATATATATATATATATATATATATATATATATATATATATATATATATTATTATTAAATATGACCGAAAAAGTAAGATTAATAATTCTAACACGAATTTTCTCTATCTTTCTTACGTTTCTTTTCACTGTTGATGGTAATTCAAAGATCAATTCTCCAAAATTCATTTTTATTTCTAGTCTGACGCGAAACTTGAGCGCGTTTCGTAAAACTTATTACATTTTCAAAGCCTTTAGTTTACAAACACACAACTGAAACTGAATAGAGCTTACACATCTTCGAGTTTATATCTACATTTGGGTGAGGTGGATGAGGTAAAAACAAACTTTCAACAATGGGTATTGAATGGGTATTAAATTCAAACACAAGACAGAACACGAAACAATGGGTATTGAATGGGTATTAAATTCAAACACAAGACAGAACACGAAACAATAGGTATTGAATGGAAGTAATTGTAGAAAGCCTATTGGTCCATATTTCTTGATGCTTCTATATTGGAGCGGAGTTTTGAAGTGGGTAGAATATAGCTGTGCATTAATTGGCTGTTGATTGCTGGTGTTGACTTCTTGATGTGTAGTGCCTCGCAGACGTCAAGCCGCCTGCTATCGCTGTATCTATCGATGATTTCAGTGTTATTTGCTAAGATTTCTCTGGTGATGGTTTGCTTGTGGGAAGAGATTATATGTTCCTTAATGGTGCCCTGTTGCTTATGCATCGTTAAACGCCTGGAAAGAGATGTTGTTGTCTTGCCTATATACTGGGTTTTTTGAGGCTTACAGTCCCCAAGAGGGCATTTGAAGGCATAGACGACGTTGGTCTCTTTTAACGCGTTCTGCTTTGTGTCTGGAGAGTTTCTCATTAGTAGGCTGGCCGTTTTTCTGGTTTTATAGTAAATCGTCAGTTGTATCTTCTGATTTTTGTCTGTAGGGATAACGTTTCTACTGACAATATCTTTCAGGACCCTTTCCTCCGTTTTATGGGCTGTGGAAAAGAAGTTCCTGTAAAATAGTCTAATAGGGGTATAGGTGTTGTGTTAGTTGTCTCTTCAGAGGTTGCATGGCATTTCACTTTCCTTCTTATGATGTCTTCCACGAAACCATTGGAGAAGCCGTTGTTGACTACGACCTGCCTTACCCTACAGAGTTCTTCGTCGACTTGCTTCCATTCTGAGCTGTGGCTGAGGGCACGGTCGACATAAGCGTTAACAACACTCCTCTTGTACCTGTCCGGGCAGTCACTGTTGGCATTCAGGCACATTCCTATGTTTGTTTCCTTAGTGTAGACTGCAGTGTGGAAAACTCCGCTCCTTTCCATGACTGTTACATCTAGAAAGGGCAGCTTCCCATCCTTCTCCATCTCATAAGTGAAACGCAACACAGAATTCTGCTCAAATGCCTCCTTCAGCTCCTGCAGATGTCTGGCATCAGGTACCTGTGTAAAAATGTCGTCAACATACCTGCAGTATATGGCCGGTTTCAAGTTCATGTCGACTAAGACTTTTTGCTCGATGGTACCCATGTAGAAGTTTGCAAACCGGACACCTAGGGGAGAACCCATGGCGACCCCATCTACTTGCTTATACATGTGTCCATCCGGGCTCAAGAATAGTGCCTCTTTAGTACAAGCTTGGAGTAGTTTCCTTAGACTGTTTTCTGGTATGTCAAGAGGAGTACAGGCCGGATCACGGTACACTCTGTCGGCTATCATCCCGATTGTTTCATCCACAGGTACGTTGGTAAACAGAGATTCTACGTCCAACGATGCTCTTATCCCTGTGGCCCGTGTGCCCCGCAGCAAGTCAACAAATTCCTTTGGAGACTTCAGGGTGAAGGCGCAAGGGACATAAGGAGTCAGCAAGCCGTTGAGTTGTTTCGCCAGTCTGTACGTGGGTGTGGGTATCTGGCTGATGATTGGCCGAAGTGGGTTTCCAGGCTTGTGTGTCTTGACATTTCCATACGCATATCCAGGTTTATATTCCCTAATAATCTTTGGCAGGTGGAGTCCAGATTTCTTGGCGTTCACAGTTTCGATCAATTTGTTGACCATTTATGAGGAAAATATGGAGGAGTGTACTTCTGCCACAGTCGACCAACCTAATATTTTTCATCAACCGACGAGAATATTTGTAGCTGGATTCAGCAATTCTGGGAAAACTAGTCTGGTTGTAAATTTATGTGTTAAATACCACGGGAAATTCTCAAAAATTAGTGTCAACTGCAAATAATACTGAACATCCTCTTTCAAACAACCTCATTTTGCGAAACAAGTTTGCACTCTCCCAAGGACTGATTAACCCTTTAGAGTATACGAATCCTTTTTCAAATGAGTCAGTTTTGTATTTAATTGATGACTGTTACGAACCAGAATTCCTCGCCCGAGCACGGAGCAGTGAAGTCCACGCCATCTGTGAGTCCGCTCCCGAAAACCCCACAATATGGACAACACCACCTAGTGGTGACAGGATATGCCGGCAATAGGCGCTGGATTCCTGTCCTAGTCGACTCGTGAAGTAGCCGCTGCTGACCTCTGGTGAGGTGACGCTTAGACAGTGAACGCCATCTATGGAGCGAAGAGGTGGACGTTTGTGTCTAAGCTAGTAAGTGAAGTTTCCTAGTGGTCCCATGTAGTGTCCCAGTACTGATGATGTGTCTGCTTTCACAGAGTCAATCTAGGATGGCTGTGATAAACTGTGAATCAGTCTTCCCAAGGCAGCCTAGGTTTCTTCACCAGTCTGCTTTGTAGAAGCTGTGACCCACCCCCGGACGAACTCTGCTGAGTGTGTACTTGCCTGCCTGAGGAGTGGCAGCGACGGGAATCGCCGTATCTGGGGCTGGCTGGTGGAAGAGACTACCCACTGCGGTGCCGACCGAGGAGAGTGACCAGCGAGTCACACGAGGCTCCTGCCTAGAGTTCGCAATTCTAGTATTAGTCGTGGAGTGGCCTAACAGCGCGGCTGATTGGTACCTGCCAGCTACAGGCTGGACTGTGGTTGTAGGCCATGTAAGTTGTAGAAAATAGAATATTTTTCTAATAAAAGATATAATCCTATAAAAAACCTTTAATCACTATAAATTATTTCCCCCATCTCTTTCCAGAACACTTCCAATGAGAGTGAGGAGGAAACTCAACCAAAAGGCGTCCACCCAACTCCCCCCCCACCCCCAAGAGAGGGAGGAGGGGTCAAGACCTTCCCCCACTGATCACTGACGAAGAGACGTCAGAATTCTACTCAGATGAGGACGGGGGGGGGGAGGGGGCCGAGGAATAAGGGGGGGGGGTGAAGGGGGCCGAGGAATAAGGGGGGGGGGGGCTGGAGGGGTGCCGAGGAATAAGGGGGGGTGTAGTGCTGTAGTATTTAAACGTGATAGCTAGAGTAAGTGAAATATGGCAGGAGCTCACTGTAGACTACAATTATTAACATAATTAACTCATTTTGTTGTTTTTACCTAATAAAGCATTTAATAAATTATTTGATGATTTTTTTTTCCCTTGGGGGAGATTTTTAATTTAATACTCCTTAAATACTCCTATATAACCCTCACCAGGAACAAGGTAGGGGGTGGGGGTAGTGCTGTAGTATTTAAATGTGATAGCTAGAGTAAGTGAAATATGGCAGGAGCTCACTGAAGACTACAATTATTAACATAATTAACTTTTTTTGTGGTTTTTACCTAATAAAGTATTTAATAAATTATGGGATTTTTTTTAACCCTTGGGGGTAGTGTTTAATTAAAGGCGATAGCTGTTGTAAGTGAAATATTGTGGGGGGCTCACCGTAGACTACAATTAATAACTGCCACATCTGAGGTGGGTCTATCTGTCAGCACCGGCTCTGAATCCATTGTTTGATAAGTGGGACTTTCTGGCACACCGCCTCTGATTCCATTGTTTTATAAGAGGGTCTATCTGGCACGAAATCCACTATTTGTATGTGTGTGTGTGTGTGTGTGTGTGTTTATGTGAGTGTGTGTGTGTGTGTGTACTCACCTAATTGTGCTTGCGTGGGTTGAGCTTTGGCTCTTTGGTCCCGCCTCTCAACCATCAATCAACTGGTGTACAGATTCCTGAGCCTACTGGGCTCTATCATATCTACATTTGAAACTGTGTATGGAGTCAGCCTCCACCACATCACTTCCTAGTGCATTCCATTTACTAACTACTCTGACATTGAAAAAATTCTTTCTAATATCTCTGTGGCTCATTTGGGCGCTCAGTTTCCACCTGTGTCCCTTTGTGCGTGTGCCCCTTGTGTTAAATAGCCTGTCTTTATCTACCCTATATATTCCCTTCAGAATCTTGAATGTAGTGATCATGTCCCCCCTAACTCTTCTGTCTTCCAGCGAAGTGAGGTTGAATTCCCGCAGTCTCTCCTCGTAGCTCATACCTCTCAGCTCGGGTACTAGTCTGGTGGCAAATCTTTGAACCTTTTCCAGTTTAGTCTTATCCTTGACTAGATATGGACACCATGCTGGGGCTGCATACTCCAGAATTGGCCTGACATATGTGGTATACAAAGTTCTGAATGATTCTTTACACAAATTTTTGAATGCCGTTCGTATGTTGGCCAGCCTGGCATATGCCGTTGATGTTATCCTCTTGATATGTGCCGCAGGAGACAGGTCTAGTGTGATATCAACTCCCAAGTCTTTTTCTTTCTCTGACTCCTGAAGGATTTCCTCTCCCAGATGATACCTTGTATTTGGCCTCCTGCTCCCTACACCTATCTTCATTACATTACATTTGGTTGGGTTGAACTCAAACAACCACTTGTTCGACCATTCCTTCAGTTTGTCTAGGTCTTCTTGAAGCCTCAAACAGTCCTCTTCTGTCTTAATCCTTCTCATAATTTTGGCATCATCCGCAAACATTGAGAGAAATGAATTTATACCCTCCGGGAGATCATTTACATATATCAGAAACAAGATAGGACCGAGTACAGAGCCCTGTGGGACTCCACTGGTGACTTCACGCCAATCGGAGGTCTCACCCCTCACCGTAACTCTCTGCTTCCTATTGCTTAGGTACTCCCTTATCCACTAGAGAACCTTACCAGACCTGCCTGTCTCTCCAGCTTATGTACCAGCCTCTTATGCGGTGCTGTGTCAAAGGCTTTCCGACAATCCAAGAAAATGCAGTCCGCCCAGCCCTCTCTTTCTTGCTTAATCTTTGTCACCTGGTCGTAGAATTCTATTAAGCCTGTCAGGCAAGATTTACCCTCCCTGAACCCATGTTGTCGATTTGTCATGAAGTCCCTTCTCTCCAGATGTGCTACCACGTTTTTTCTCACGATCTTCTCCATCACCTTGCATGGTATACAAGTCAAGGATACTGGCCTGTAGTTCAGTGCCTCTTGCCTGTCGCCCTTTTTGTATATTGGGACCACATTCGCCGTCTTCCATATTTCTGGTAGGTCTCCCGTCTCCAGTGACCTACCATACACTATGGAGAGTGGCAAGCAAATTGCCTCTGCACACTCTTTCAGTACCAATGGCGAGATCCCGTCTGGACCAACAGCCTTTCTAACATCCAGATCCAGCAGGTGTCTCTTGACCTCCTCTCTCGTAATTTCAAACTCTTCCAAGGCCGCCTGGTGTACGTCCCTTTCTCCTAGCACAGTGACGTCACCTTGTTCTGTTGTGAAGACCTCTTGGAACCTCTTGTTGAGTTCATCATACACCTCTTTGTCATTCTCTGTCTACTTATCCTCGCCTGTTCTAAGTTTCACTACCTGTTCATTCACTGTTGTTTTCCTTCTGATGTGACTGTGGAGTAGCTTTGGTTCGGTCTTGGCTTTGTTTGCTATATCTTTTTCATAACTTTTCTCTGCTTCTCTTCTCACCCTGACATACTCATTCCTGGTTCTCTGGTATCTCTCTCTGCTTTCTGGTGTTCTGTTATTCCGGAAGTTCCTCCATGCCCTTTTGTTCAGTTTTTTTGCTTCCATACATGCCCTATTATACCATGGATTCTTCTTTTGTTTCTCGGATTTTTCCTTTGGGCCGGGATGTATCTGCTTACTGCCTCCTGACTCTTTTGGGTGACATAGTCCATCATATCTTGTACAGACTTAGCTCTGAGGACTGTGTCCCAAGGTATTTCCCTTAGGAACCTTCTCATCTCCTCATAATTTCCCTTTCGGTATGCCAGCCTTTTGTTTCCTAGTTCTTTTTCAGGGGGGATAATTCCGAGCTCTACCAGGTACTCAAAGTTCAATACACTGTGATCACTCATTCCCAAGGGTGCTTCCATCTTGACTTCCCTTATATCCCACTCATTTAGGGTAAATATCAGATCAAGCATTGCTGGTTCATCCTCTCCTCTCATTTTTATTGGATCCCTGATGTTCTGACTTAGAAAGTTTCTTGTTGCCACGTCCAGCAGCTTAGCTCTCCATGTTTCTGGTCCTCCATGCGGGTCTCTGTTCTCCCAATCTATCTTCCCATGGTTGAAGTCTCCCATGATTAGTAGTCCAGATCCATTCCTGCTAGCAACAGAAGCTGCTCTCTCTATTATGTTAATGGTGGCCATATTGTTTCTATCATATTCCTGTCTGGGTCTTCTGTCATTTGGTGGTGGATTATATATGACTACGACTATAATTTTTTGCCCTCCAGTTGTTATTGTTCCTATTATGTAGTCACTGAAACCTTTACATCCCTGAACAACCAACTCCTCAAAATCCCAGCCTTTTCTTACCAGCATAGCTACACCACCACCACCTCTTCCTTCTCTCTCTTTCCTCATAACATAATAGTCCTGTGGGAACACTGCATTTGTTATTGTTTTCGTCAGCTTTGTTTCTGTGAGAGCTATTATGCCTGGGGTTTCCTCTAGTACCCATTCTCCAAGTTCATTTGCCTTATTTGTAATACCATCTATGTTAGTGTACATTGCCTTGAGGCTCACTTTCTTCTTTCCCTTCTCAAATCTCCTCCTTGGAGGGGCCACGAAAGCCTGGTGGATAGCGCGCAGGACTCGTAATTCTGTGGCTCGGGTTGGATTCCCGCACGAGGCAGAAACAAATGGGCAAAGTTTCTTTCACCCTGAATGCCCCTGTTACCT
The DNA here is from genome assembly GCF_040958095.1 of Procambarus clarkii. Taxonomy (NCBI): domain Eukaryota; kingdom Metazoa; phylum Arthropoda; class Malacostraca; order Decapoda; family Cambaridae; genus Procambarus; species Procambarus clarkii. The sequence continues at coordinate 176,883 of NW_027189339.1, forward strand.
AGCAGTAAATAGGTACTCGGGAGTTAGTCAGTTGTCACGGGCTGCTTCCTGGGGGTGGAGGCCTGGTCGAAGACCGGGCCGCGGGGACACTAAAAAGCCCCGAAATCATCTCAAGATAACCTCAAGATTGGTGAATGTTCTGCTGGTGGAGGAAGCTGTGTCATGGGTGTGAAGATTTGTGAGGTGGATGCCAGGGTTGCAGAGGATACTGGGATGAGGGGTGGGGGTCAAGTGAAGGGGGAAGGACAGGGAGGGTATGGGGTGAACGGGGCGGGAGGACAGGAAGGAAAGGGGGGTTTTCTATGCAGAGGAGGGTGGTGGGGTTGCCCTCCCCGCTCGTGTTACTGGGTAGATGGTTGTGGGTTCCCCCCTCGCCTCTGGGGGTGATGTGTTGGGAGCTGTGGTTTCCTGGTTTTCCCCTCTCGCCCTGCGCTTCTTCTTTGCTTCTGCCGCCATGGCCCTCTCCTCCTTCGTCATGTCCCTCTGGAGGAATACTTTTTTGAATTCTCCCACATGTTGCAGGTGGCTTTTCTTTGTTAGAATCGTGTCCTTTGTGTTCTCGTTTGAAAACACTATCTCTAACACACGGTCTCGGTCTTTTTTGTACCAGCCTAACCTGAAAACCTTCTCAATGCTATGCTCAGCCCCTTCCATGTCTAGTGCCTTCAGTATTTCATTCACTGCCGCTTTGTCCTTATCATTCCACTCTTTCCTATTAGAGCCTTCCTGCTCTTTAATACCTACAGCTACCACTGCTGTGTGTGTTTGTGTGTGTGTGTGTGTGTGTGTGTGTGTGTGTGTGTGTGTGTGTGTGTGTGTGTGTGTGTGTGTGTGTGTGTGTGTGACTCTAGTGAAAATTGTTATTTACTTTAATTCTCTCCATAACTTGAAGTATTTTTTTCATTTCTTTACTGACTTGTTCAGTAGATGGTAAAGTTGTTCTCTCCTTTGTTGTTTCTATTTACCATGCGTCCATTCTCTCCTGTGAGCAAGTGTAGTTCCTCCCGCTTGCTGGTGAAGCCTCTTGGTAGCAACTGTAACGTCTGTGTGCAAGTGTAAACTCTTTGTTAGTAAGTGTAAACTCTTTGTCAGTAAGTGTAAACTCTTTGTCAGTAAGTGTAAACTCTTTGTCAGTAAGTGTAAACTCTTTGTCAGTAAGTGTAAACTCTTTGTAAGTAAGTATAAACTCTTTGTCAGTAAGTGTAAACTCTTTGTCAGTAAGTGTAAACTCTTTGTCAGTAAGTGTAAACTCTTTGTAAGTAAGTATAAACTCTTTGTTAGTAAGTGTAAACTCTTTGTCAGTAAGTGTAAACTCTTTGTAAGTAAGTATAAACTCTTTGTTAGTAAGTGTAAACTCTTTGTTAGTAAGTGTAAACTCTTTGCTAGTATGTGTAAACTCTTTGTTAGTAAGTGTAAACTCTTTGTTAGTATGTGTAAACTCTTTGTTAGTAAGTGTAAACTCTTTGTTAGTAAGTAAACTCTTTGTTAGCATGTGTAAACTTTTTGTTAGTTAATGTAAACTATTTGTTAGTAAGTGTAAGCTCTTTGTTAGTAAATGTAAGCTCTTTGTTAGTAAATGTAAGCTCTTTGTTAGTAAATGTAAATTCTTTGTTAGTAAATATAAACTCCTTGTTAGTATGTGTAAACTCTTTGTTAGTAAGTGTAAACTCCTTGTTAGTAAGTGTAAACTTTTTGTTTGTAAATATAAATTCTTTGTTAGTAAGAGTAAACTCTTTGTTAGTATGGATAAACTCTTTATTAGTAAGAGTAAACTCTTAGTAAGTGTACCCCGTCATGTGAGCTTGTGTAACCCAGTTTATAGTAAAGCTCTTCTTGTCAGCCAGCGTAATTTTCTGTTAGTGAAAATAGCTCCAGGTTAGCCAGTCTAACTCCTTGTAAGAACGTTAATCATCATGATAGAAAGTATATTGTAATGTGAGCAACATCATTTCTATGAGTTCACAGGTACTCATAGAGACTCAGAAACACTGAAACATTCGAAGACGCACTCTCAGGTACTCTTGCAAAGACAATCCGAAATACACTCATAAATATCACTCACAGAAATACTCACATAGACGGTCAAAGAAGCACTCAGAGGCACTTATAGAAACATTCACACAACGTCACAAAAAGGTACTGATTTACATTCATTGCATTCATGCAAGAAAATTCTTGCATGAATATAGGTATTCAAAGAGACTATCACAGAGGTACTTAAAGAGGCTCTCACAGAGGTACTCAAAGAGGCTCTCAAAGAGGCTCTCACAGAGGTACTAAAAGAGGCTCTCTCAGAGGTACTCAAAGAGATACTGACATTGGAACTCATGAAGGAGTGAGTGAGACAATCAGAGAGACAATCAGAGATACTAGGAGACACTCAAAGAGAAAGTCACAGAGACAATCACAGAGACACTCACAAATAAACTCACAGAAACACTAAAAGACACTCACGTAGGAACTCGCATATATTCTTTCACAGGTAATCATAAAGGCACTCACAGAGACACTCACGGAAATACTCACAAAGTTACCAAGATGCTTACAGAGACACATAAGGTTTTACAGTCACTTACAAAGGCTCACAGAGACACTCTCACGAAGACACTCACAAAGGTATTCACAGAGACACTCATAAAGACACCCTGACGGACACAGATACACCCACATAGACACTGAGTGGTTTACAACGCGACAAAAGAACTTACAAAGACTCTCTCTGAGACACATAAAGAAAAAAATGACACGCACAGAGACACAGGAACTCTCACAGAACAGACACAGGGTCTCTAACACAGACACTAGGACACTCACAGAGGCACAGGGTCTCTCACAGAGACACAGGGACACTCACAGAGGCACAGGGTCTCTCACAGAGACACAGTGACACTCACAGAGACACAGGGACACTCGCACAGACACAGGGACACTCACAGAGACACAGGGACACTCACAGAGACACAGGGACACTCACAGAGACACAGGGTCTCTCACAGAGGCACAGGGACACTCACAGAGACACAGGGACACTCGCACAGACACAGGGACACTCACAGAGACACAGGGACACTCACAGAGACACAGTGACACTCACAGAGACACAGGGACACTCACAGAGACACAGGGTCTCTCACAGAGGCACAGGGACACTCACAGAGACACAGGGTCTCTCACAGAGGCACAGGGACATTCACAGAGACACAGGGACACTCACAGAGACACAGGGACACTCACAGAGACACGGGGACACTCACAGAGACACAGGGTCTCTCACAGAGACACAGGGACACTCACAGAGACACAGGGACACTCACAGAGACACAGGGTCTCTCACAGAGACACAGGGACACTCACAGAGACACAGGGTCTCTCACAGAGGCACAGGGACACTCACAGAGACACAGGGACACTCACAGAGACACAGGGACACTCACAGAGACACAGGGACACTGACAGAGACACAGGGACACTCACAGAGGCACAGGGACACTCACAGAGACACAGGGACACTCACAGAGACACAGGGACACTCACAGAGACACAGGGACACTCACAGAGACACAGGGACACTCGCACAGACACAGGGACACTCACAGAGACACAGGGACACTCACAGAGACACAGGGACACTCGCACAGACACAGGGACACTCACAGAGACACAGGGACACTCACAGAGACACAGGGACACTCACAGAGACACAGGGTCTCTCACAGAGGCACAGGGACACTCACAGAGACACAGGGACACTCGCACAGACACAGGGACACTCACAGAGACACAGGGACACTCACAGAGACACAGGGACACTCACAGAGACACAGGGACACTCGCACAGACACAGGGTCTCTCACAGAGGCACAGGGACACTCACAGAGACACAGGGACACTCGCACAGACACAGGGACACTCACAGAGACACAGGGACACTCACAGAGACACACGGACACTCACAGAGACACAGGGACACTCACAGAGACACAGGGTCTCTCACAGAGGCACAGGGACACTCACAGAGACACAGGGTCTCTCACAGAGGCACAGGGACATTCACAGAGACACAGGGACACTCACAGAGACACAGGGACACTCACAGAGACACGGGGACACTCACAGAGACACAGGGTCTCTCACAGAGACACAGGGACACTCACAGAGACACAGGGACACTCACAGAGACACAGGGTCTCTCACAGAGACACAGGGACACTCACAGAGACACAGGGTCTCTCACAGAGGCACAGGGACACTCACAGAGACACAGGGACACTCACAGAGACACAGGGACACTCACAGAGACACAGGGACACTGACAGAGACACAGGGACACTCACAGAGGCACAGGGACACTCACAGAGACACAGGGACACTCACAGAGACACAGGGACACTCACAGAGACACAGGGACACTCACAGAGACACAGGGACACTCGCACAGACACAGGGACACTCACAGAGACACAGGGACACTCACAGAGACACAGGGACACTCGCACAGACACAGGGACACTCACAGAGACACAGGGACACTCACAGAGACACAGGGACACTCACAGAGACACAGGGTCTCTCACAGAGGCACAGGGACACTCACAGAGACACAGGGACACTCGCACAGACACAGGGACACTCACAGAGACACAGGGACACTCACAGAGACACAGGGACACTCACAGAGACACAGGGACACTCGCACAGACACAGGGTCTCTCACAGAGGCACAGGGACACTCACAGAGACACAGGGACACTCGCACAGACACAGGGACACTCACAGAGACACAGGGACACTCACAGAGACACACGGACACTCACAGAGACACAGGGACACTCACAGAGACACAGGGTCTCTCATAGAGGCACAGGGACACTCACAGAGACACAGGGACACTCACAGAGGCACAGGGACACTCACAGAGACACAGGGACACTCACAGAGGCACAGGGACACTCACAGAGACACAGGGACACTCACAGAGACACAGGGACACTCGCACAGACACAGGGACCCCTCACAGCGACAGTGACACCCACAGATGGTACGGGACACTCACAGAGGCACAGGGACACTCAGAGACACAGGGACACTCACAGAGGCACAGGGACACCCACAGACACTGGGACACTCACACAGACACTGGGAGACTCACAGAGACACTGAGACACTTACTAACACGGGGACACTCACAGACACACTAAACACTCACAGAGAGATTTTAAAAGACACTTACTGAGGCACTCACAAACAATCTTAAAGACACTCACAGTGTTACTCAGACACTCATTGTGACACTCATATAAACACTTACATAATTACTCAAACAGGCGCTCATAAACAAACTAATACAGGTGCTCATAGACAAACTAATACAGGCGCTCATAGACAAACTAATACAGGCGCTCATAGACAAACTAATACAGGCGCTCATAGACAAACTAATACAGGCGCTCATAGACAAACTAATACAGGTGCTCATAGACAAACTAATACAGGCGCTCATAGACAAACTAATACAAGCGATCATAGACAAACTAATACAGGCGCTCATAGACAAACTAATACAGGTGCTCATAGACAAACTAATACAGGCGCTCATAGACAAACTAATACAAGCGATCATAGACAAACTAATACAGGCGCTCATAGACAAAATAATACAGGCGATCATAGACAAACTAATACAGGCGATCATAGACAAACTAATACAGGCGATCATAGACAAACTAATACAGGCGATCATAGACAAACTAATACAGGCGATCATAGACAAACTAATACAGGCGCTCATAGACAAACTAATACAGGCGCTCATAGACAAACTAATACAGGTGCTCATAGACAAACTAATACAGGTGCTCATAGACAAACTAATACAGGCGCTCATAGACAAACTAATACAGGTGCTCATAGACAAACTAATACAGGCGCTCATAGACGAGCTAATACAGGCGATCATAGACAAACTAATACAGGCGATCATAGACAAACTAATACAGGCGATCATAGACAAACTAATACAGGCGCTCATAGACAAACTAATACAGGCGATCATAGACAAACTAATACAGGCGCTCATAGACAAACTAATACAGGCGCTCATAGACAAACTAATTCAGGCGCTCATAGACAAACTAATACAAGCGCTCTTAGACAAACTAATACAGGCGCTCATAGAAGCAGTCAGACATAAACAGAAACGTAGTGAAACTCCCAAAGACACCCAAATATTATTTATTTGGTATTTTTATATGAAGGTATTTTTAGAGGCAACCACAGAAAAACTCAGGAGACACTTTCAGAAATACTCACAGAGACACTTTGGGAGACACTTACATAGGCAATCATAAAGATTCAGATGTACTCAAAGATATACTCAGAGAAACACTCACATAGGTATTCACAGATAAATTTACTGAGGTTCTCACAGATAAAATCACAGAAGCCCTGAAAAAAGTAATCTCTCAGAAACTTAGGTAGGCACTCAGACACTCATTCCCACAGGTACTTACAGAGACACTCAAACACTCACTCCCACAGGTACTCTCAGAGACACTCCCACACGTAACTAACTACAACAATACACTCACTAAAATAACAAACTGCACTAATAAACTTACTCCACTAATAAACTCACTACACCAATTAACTCACTACACCAATAAACTCAGTACAATAACAAACTACATTAATAAACCACTACAACAACAAACTACGCAAATAAACTAACTACAACAACACACTACACTAATAAACTCACTACAACAAAACACTTCTCCAATAAATTACGACACAAATAAACCCACTACACGAACAAACTACACCAATAAACCACTACAACAACAAACTACACAAATACACAACTACACCAACAAACTACACCAATAAACACTCTACAACAACAAACTACACCAATAAACCCACTACAACAACAACACACTACACCAATAATCACACTTCAACAACAAAAAACTACACCAATAAACACACTACAATAAAAGCAAACTTTACCAATAAACTTACTATAACAACGCACTACAACAATAAGCTCACTGCGTCAACTAACGACACCAATAAACTCACTACAACAAACTACACCAATAAACAGACTTCAACAACAAACTACACCAATAAACACACTACAATAAAAACAAACTACATCAATAAACACACTACAACACGAAATAACACTAATAAAGACACAACAACAAAAACAAACTACACCAATGAACACACTACACAAATAACCCCACTACAACCACATCACACTACACTAATAAACGCACTTTAACAGCAACAAATTACACCAATAAACACACTACAACAACAAACTACACCAATAAACACACTACAACAACAAACTACACTAATAAACACACTACAACAACAAACTACACCAATAAACACACTACAACAATACACTACATAAATATACTCACTTCAACAACACACTACACCAATAAACTCACTACAACAACAAACTACGCCAATAAATTACGACACAAATAAGCCCACTACAAGAACAAACTACACCAATAAACCACTACAACAACAAACTACACCAATAAACTAACTTCAACAACACACTACACTAATAAACTCACTACAACAAAACACTACACCAATAAATTGCGACACAAATAAGCCCACTACAAGAACAAACTACACCAATAAACAACTACAACAACACACTGCTCCAATAAACACACTACAAAAACAAAGTACACCAATAAACTCACTACAACAAACTTCACCAATAAACACACTTCAACAACAAACTACACCAATAAACACACTACAACAACAACACACTATACCAATAAACACACTACAACAAAAAACAATACCAATAGACACACTACAAGAACAAACTACACCAATAAACACACTTCAACAACAAACTACATCAACAAACACACTTCAACAACAACAAACTACACCACTAAACACACTACAACAACAAATAACACCAATAAACACACTACAACAACACACTACACAAATAAGCTCACTACAATAACACACTACACCAATAAACTCACTACAACATCAAACTATACCAATAAACCTTCTGCTACAACAACAATAAACTACACCAATAAATTCACTACAACAATAAACTCACTACAACAACAAACTCACTACAGCAACAACAAACTACACCAATAAACCCACTACAATAGCAAATTACTCCAATAAACTCACTACAAGAACAAACTACACCAATAAACTCAATACAACAACAAACTACATAAATAAACTCAATAAAACAACACACTACACCAATATACTCACTACAACATCAAACTACACGAATAAACCCACAACAACAACAACAATAAACTACACCAACACACCCATTACAACAACAACAAACTACACCAATAAACACAGTACAATAACAAACTACACCAATAAACACACTACAACAACAAACTACAGGAATAAACACACTACAACAACAAACTACACCAATGAACACACTTCAACAATACACTACATAAATAAACTCACTTCAACAACACACTTCTCCAATAAACTCACTACAAAAACTAACTACACCAATACACTCACTAAAATAACAAACTACACTAATAAACTCACTGCAACAAAAAACTACACCAATAAACTCAACTACAGCTACACACTACACCAATAAACTCCTTACAACAACAATCTACACCAATAAACACACCACAACAACAAACTACACCAATAAACTCTCTACAATAACAAACTACACTAATAAACTTACTCCACCAATAAACTCACTACACCAATTACCTCACTACCCAAATAAACTCAGTACAATAACAAACTACACTAATAAACCACTACAACAACAAACTTCGCAAATAAACTAACTACAACAACACACTACACTAATAAACTCACTACAACAAAACACTTCTCCAATAAATTATGACACAAATGAGCCCACTACACGAACGAACTACACCAATAAACCACTACAACAACAAACTACACCAACAAATTTCACCAATAAACACACTACAACAACAAACTACATCAATAAACCCACTACAACAACAAACTTTACCAATAAACTCAGTACAACAACACTTTACACCAATAAACTCACTACAACTACTAACTACACTAATACACCCACTAAAATAACAAACTACACTAATAAACTCTCTTCAACAACAAAGTACACCAACAAGCCCACTACAATAACAAACTGCACCAATAAACTCACTTTTAAAAAGCACAATACAAATAAACCACGACAACAACACACTACACCAATAAACTCACTACATCAACAAACTACATCAATAAACTCACTTCAACAACACACTACACTAATAAACTCACTTCAACAACTAACTACACCAATATACCCACTACAATATCAAACGACACCAATAAACTAACTACAACAATAAACTTTCTACAACAACACACTACGTTAATAAACTCACTACAACCACAAAACTACACCAATAAACACTCTTCAATATCAAACTACACCAATAAACACACTACAACAATAAACTACACCAATAAACACACTACAACAATAAACTACACCAATAAACACACTACAACAATAAACTACACCAATAAATCCACTACAACAACATCAAACTACACCAAAAAACAAACATCAAGAACAAACTACACCAATAAACACACTACAACAACAAATTACACCAATAAATCCACTACAACAACAAACTACACCTATAAATCCACTACAACAACAACAAACTACACCAATAAACACACTACAACAACACCAAATTATACCAATAAACTCACTGCAACAACAAACTACAACTATAAATACACTAAAACAACAAACTACACTAATAAACTCTCTACAACAAACTACACTAATAAACTCTCTACAACAAACTACACCAATAAACATACTACAACAGCAACACACTATCCAATAAACACACTACAACAACAACAAACTACACCTATAAACACACTACAACAAAAAACTACACCTATAAACACACTACAACAAAAAACTACACAAATAAACACACTACAACAACAATTTTTTTTTTTTTTTTTTTTTTTTTTTTTTTTTTTTTTTTTTTTTTTTTTTTTTTTTTTTTTTTTTTAGATATATACAAGAGTTGTTACGTTCTTGTACAGCCACTAGTACGCGTAGCGTTTCGGGCAAGTCCTTAATCCTATGGTCCCTGGAATACGATCCCCGCCGCGAAGAATCGTTTTTTCATCCAAGTACACATTTTACTGTTAAACAGAGGCTACAGTTAAGGAATTGCGCCCAGTAAATCCTCCCCGGCCAGGATACGAACCCATGACATAGCGCTCGCGGAACGCCAGGCGAGTGTCTTACCACTACACCACGGAGACTGCTTAATAACTAAACGGAGACTAAATAACACCAATAAACACACTACAACAACACACTACACAAATAAACCCACTACAACAACACACTACTTTAATTAACCCAGGACAACAACAACAAACTATACCCCACTACAACAGCCAACTACACCAATAAATCTAATTCAAAAACAAACTACACAAATAAATCTAATTCAAAAACAAACTGCACCAATAAACACACTACAAAAAACGACACCAATAAACACACTACAACAACAAACTGCACCAATAAACCCGCTATAATAACAAACTACACCATTAAACCACTATAACAACAAGAAACTACACCAATAAACTCACTACTACATCACACTACTACAACACACTCCGCTAATAAACTCACTACAACAACAAACTACACCAATAAACCCACTACAACAGCAAACTACACCAATAAACTCACTACAACAACAAACTACACCAATAAACTCACTACTACATCACACTACAACAACACACTACACCAATAAACTCACTACAACAACAAACGTCTGCAATAAACTCACAACAGCAACACACTACACTAATAAACTCATTATAACAACTAACGACACCAATAAACCCACTACAACAACAACAAATTACACCAATAAACCCACTACAACAACTCACTACACCAATAAACTCACTGCAACAACAAACTACACCAATAAACACACTACAACAACAAACTACACCAATAAACTCACTACAACAAACTACACCAATAAATAGAGTTTAACAACAAACTACACCAATAAACACACTACAACAACAACACACTATACCAATAAACACACTACAACAAGAAACTACACCAATAAACACATTTCAACAACAAACTACACCAATAAACACACTTCAACCACAAACTACATCAATAAACACACTACAACAACAACAAACTACACCATTAAACACACTACAACAAAAACATACTACACCAATAAACACACTACAACAGCAAATAACACCAATAAACACACTACAACAAAAACAAACTACACCACTAAACACACTACAACAAATAACACCAATAAACACACTACAACAACACACTACACAAATAAACCCAATACAACTACACCTCACTACTCTAATAAACACACTTCAACAGGAACAAATTACACCAATAAACACGCTACAACAAGAAACTACACCAATAAATACATTTCAACAACTAAATACACAAATAAACACACTACAACAACAAACTACACCAATAACCCACTACAACAACAAACTACAACAATACACTCACTACAACAAAACACTATACCTATAAACCCACTTCAACAACAACAAACTACACCAATAAAATCACAATAACAACACACTACACCAATAAACACACTACAACATCAAACTACACCAATAAACACATTACAACAACATCCATCTACATAAATAAACAAACTACAATAACAAACTACACTAAAAACACACTACAACAATAAACCCACTACAACAACAACAAACTATACCAGTAAACCTACTTCAACAACAAACTACACCAATAAACACACTATAACAACAAACTACAGCAATAAACACACTACACCAATAAACACACTACAACAACAAACTACAGCAATAAACACACTACAATAACAAACTACACCAATAAACTCTCTACTACAATAAACTCACTACACCAATTAACACACTACACCACTAAACACACTACACTAATAAACTCACTACAACAACAAACTACACCAATAAACTCAACTACAACAGAAAAGTTCACCTATAAACTCATTACAATAACAATCTACACCAATAAACTCACTACAATAACAAACTACACCAATAAACCACTACAACAACAACTTCACCAATAAACTAACTGCAACAACACACTACACTAATAAACTCACTGCAACATCAAACTACACCAATAAACCCACTACAATAACAAACTACACAAATAAACGCACTACAATAACAAACTACTCCAACACACTCACTACACCAATTAACTCACTACAATAACAAACTCACTGCAATAACAAACTACACCAATAAACTCGCTACAATATCAAACTACACCAATAAACCAGTACAACAACAAACTACACCAATAAACTCACTACAAGAACACACTACAGCAATAAACTCACTACAACAACACACTACACCAATAAACTCACTACAGCGGCAGACTACGCCAATAAACCCGCTACAATAACAAAAACTACACCAATAAACTCACTACAACAATAAACTCACTACAACAACAAAATCACTACAACAACAACAAACTACACCAATAAACCCACTTCAATAACAAACTACACCAATAAACTCACTACAATAAGAAACTACACCAATAAACTCACTGCAGGAACAAACTACACCAATACACTCACTTCAACAACATACTACACCAATAAACTAACTACAACAACACACTACACCAATAAACTCACTGCAGGAACAAACTACACCAATAAACTCACTTCAACAACATACTACACCAATAAACTCACTACACCAACACACTACACCAATAAACTCACTGCAGGAACAAACTACACCAATAAACTCACTTCAACAACATACTACACCAATAAACTCACTACAACAACACACTACACCAATAAACTCACTACACCAATAAACACACTACAAAACAAACTACACCAATAAACACACTACAAAAACAAACTACACCAATAAACTCACAACAACAACACAATACACCAATAAACTCACTACAACAACACACTACACCAATAAACTCACTACAATAAGAAACTACACCAATAAACTCACTACATGAACAAAGCACACCAATAAACTCACTACAACAATAAACTCACTACAACAACAAACTACATCAATAAACCCACTACAACACCATCAGTGTTTATATTTCAGTCATGTGTGTTTATATTTTAACCATGTGTGTTTATATATCAGTCATGTGTGTGTGTTAATATTTTTTAGTCATGTGTGATTATATTTCAGTTATGTGTGTCCGTTACTGCCCCCTGGACCCTTGTCTCCGTTACTGCCCCCTGGACCCTTGTCTCCGTTACTGCCCCCTGGACCCTTGTCTCCGGTACTGCCCCCCCTGGACCCTTCTCTCCGTTACTGCCCACCTGGCCCCTTGTCTCCGTTACTGCCCCCTGGACCCTTGTCTCCGTTACTGCCCCCCCTGGACCCTTGTCTCTGTTACTGCCCCCCCCCCCTGGACCCTTGTCCCCGTTATTGCCCCTCTGGACCCTTGTCTCTGTTACTGCCCCCTGGACCCTTGTCTCCGTTACTGTCCCCTGGACCTTTGATTCCGTTACTGCCCACCCCTAGCTCTTTGTCTCCGTTACTGCCCCCCCTGGCCCCTTGTCTCCGTTACTGCACCCCCTGGACCCTTGTCTCCATTACTGTCACCTGGAATCTTGTTTCCGTTACTGCCCCCACTGGCCCCTTGTGTCCGTTACTGCCCCCTGGACCCTTCTCTCCGTTAATGCCCACCTGGCCCCTTGTCTCCGTTACTGCCCCCTGGACTGTTGTCTCCGTTACTGCCCCTCCCTGGCCCCTTGTCTCCGTTACTGACCCCCTGGACCCTTGTCTCCGTTACTGCCCCCTGGACCCTTGTCTCCGTTACTGCCCCCCTGGACCCTTGTCTCCGTTACTGCCCCCTAGACCCTTGTCTCCGTTACTGACCCACTGGAGTCTTGTCTCCGTTACTGTCCCCCTGGACCCTTGTCTCCGTTACTGCCCCCCTGGACCCTTGTCCTCCGTTACTGCCCCCCCTGGACTCTTGTCCTCCGTTACTGCCCCCCCCTGGACTCTTGTCTCCGTTACTATCCCTCCCTGGCCCCTTGTCTCCGTTACTGACCCAGTAGCCCCTTGTCTCCGTTACTGCCCCCCCTGGTTCTTTCTCTCCGTTACTGCCCCCCCTGGACCCTTGTCTCCGTTACAGCCCCCCCCCTGGACCCTTGTCTCCGTTACTGTCCCCTGGACCCTTGTTTCCGTTACTGCCCCCCCCCTGGCCCCTTGTGTCCGTTACTGCCACCCATGGACCCTTGTCTCCGGTACTGTTCCTTAGACCCTTGTCTCAGTTACTGACCCCTGGACCCTTGTCTCCGTTACTGTCCCCCTGGACCCTTGTCTCCGTTACTGACCCCCTGGACCCTTGTCTCCGTTACTGACCCCTGGACCCTTGTCTCCGTTACTGCCCCCCTGGACCCTTGTCTCCGTTACTGCCCCCTGGACCTTTGTCTCTGTTACTGCCCCCCTGGACCCTTACCTCCGGTACTGCCCCCCTGGACCCTTGTCTTCGTTACTGTTCCCTGGATCCTTGTTTCCGTTACTGCCCCTCCTGGCCATTTGTCTCCGTTACTGCCCCCCTGGACCCTTGTCTCCGTTACTGCCCCCTGGACCCTTGTCTCCGTTACTGCCCCTCCTGGCCATTTGTCTCCGTTACTGCCCCCCTGGACCCTTGTCTCCGTTACTGACCCCCTGGACCCTTGTCTCCGTTACTGCCCCCTGGACCCTTGTCTCCGTTACTGCCCCCTGGACCTTTGTCTCTGTTACTGCCCCCCTGGACCCTTACCTCCGGTACTGCCCCCCTGGACCCTTGTCTCCGTTACTGTCCCCTGGACCCTTGTTTCCGTTACTGCCCCTCCTGGCCATTTGTCTCCGTTACTGCCCCCCTGGACCCTTGTCTCCGGTACTGCCCCTTAGACCCTTGTCTCCGTTACTGCCCACCTGGCCCCTTGTCTCCGTTACTGCCCCCTGGACTCTTGTCTCCGTTACTGCCCCTCCCTGGCCCCTAGTCTCCGTTACTGACCCCCTGGACCCTTGTCTCCGTTACTGCCCCCTGGACCCTTGTCTCCGTTACTGCCGCCATTGGCCCCTAGTCTCCGTTACTGACCACCTGGAACCTTGTCTCCGTTACAGCCCCCTGGACCCTAGTCTCCGTTACTGCCCACCTGGCCCCTTGTCTCCGTTACTGCCCCCTGAACTCTTGTCTTCGTTACTGCCCCCCTTGGCCTTTCCTCCGGTACTGCCCCCTGGACCCTTGTCTCCGTTACTGCCCCCTGGACCCTTGCCTCCGGTACTGCCCCTTAGACCCTTGTCTCCGTTACTGCCCCCCTGGACCATGGCCTCCGGTACTGCCCCTTAGACACTTGTCTCCGTTACTGTCCTCCCCCTGGCCCCTTGTCTCCGTTACTGCCACCCCCTAGTTCTTTGTCTCCGTTACTGCCTCCCCTGGACCCTTGTCTCCGTTACAGCCCCCCCCCCCTGGACCCTTGTCTCCGTTACTGTCCCCTGGACCCTTGTCTCCGTTACTGCCCCCTGGCCCCTTGTCTCCGTTACTGTCCCCTGGACCCTTGTTTCCATTACTGCCCCCCCCTGGCCCCTTGTCTCCGTTACTGGCCCCTTGTTTCCGTTACTGCCCCCCATGGCCCCTTGTGTGCGTTACTGCCACCCATGGACCCTTGTCTCCGTTACTGTTCCCTGGACCCTTGTCTCCGTTATTGCCCCCGTGGACCCTTGTCTCCGTTACTGCCCCCTGGACCCTTGTCTCCGTTACTGTCCCCTGGACCCTTGTTTCCGTTACTGCCCCCTGGACCCTTGTCTCCGTTACTGCCCACCTGGCCCCTTGTCTCCGTTACTGCCCACCTGGCCCCTTGTCTCCGTTACTGCCCACCTGGCCCCTTGTCTCCGTTACAGCCCCCTAGACCCTTGTCTCCGTTACTGCCCCCCTGGACCCTTGTCTCCGTTACTGCCCCCCTGGACCCTTGTCTCCGTTACTGCCCCCCTGGACCCTTGTCTCCGTTACTGCCCCCCCTGGACAGTAGTGTAAAGTGCGACTACGACCGCGCGCACCAGCTGTCCCAGGTGGCACTCTTGAGTGCCACCCGACAGGTGCCGCGCGCGTCGTCGTCACACAGGGTTTTGGGGGAATTTCCCGGAAGTTTTGGCGCGTTTCGGACGCTCTCACCTGACAGGTGGCGCGCGGGTGTCTAGTCACATAGGCTTTTTGGGGAATTTCCCGGAAGTTTTGGCGTGTTGTGTTTGGGTATGTGGACCGGAAAGAGGGGAGGTCATGTTGGGCAGCTGACAGGTGGCGCGCGTCCCTCTAGTCCTCGCGGGTTATGGGAATTTCCCGGAAGTTATGGCGCGTGTCGGAGGTAATTGGAGCGCGTCGCTCCAGTCCTCGGGGGTTAAGGTAAGTGCTCAGGAAAGATGAGAGTAAGTGGTAGAGTAAGTGATAGAGTGAGAAAATAGAAGGAAGATGGAGGAAGGAGTAAAAGAGTTGATCGTGAGTTAGTGTGTAGATGAGAGGAGAAGGCAGCATGGCCTGTTATGTTGTTTTGGGATGGGAGCTGGATGGAGTTTCCCATTCGTCGGGAGAGAGTGCTCTGGGCCATTATGTGGTTAGACAAACCCATTGACTCCCCTACAGGAAATCGCAAGTGTTGAGGGGTGAGAGAGCACTCTCCAGCGGAACTGGGGGACCATTTGTCTAAAAGGTTTTCGTTGTCTTTAGAAGAGTGGAGATGTTCGTCCCATGACGACTTCCCATACACTGTGGATTCCGGTAAGGAGGCGCGAGGTACTTACTCCTGCCGACAGACAGACAGACCCTCACCTGTCACCCATCAATCACTTCTCATTGACCCAGGTCGTTTCACTCCCCTCACACTCAAACGCCCCGCCAGTTCCCTGCGAGACTTCATCCGCTACACACGCGTCATACAGCTCCATGTCATGGAAAGGCGAAGCTCTACAGCCTGCATGAAATGCGGAGTGTTTTATATTCCATCACCGAATCAAGTGTGTCGACTGCAATGCGCTAGCTGTGAAAAACCGCCCCTAGGACATTACGACATCAAATGCAAGCGATGTCAGCAGATTTTCTGTGATAACCGTGAGTGTTATTCATATTTAATATTCCACAGTTCATTTTACGTCATCCACAGGTGAAATATCGCGTGTAAACTACTATAGTGTGAGAATATTTTCTCATTCGAGCTATTACATTCCACACAGTTAAATATGTTCTTTCCAATTTCAGTTTACAAAACCGTGAAGTGTCCATATTGCTCACCCGCCCCGCGAGGAGGTCATCGCCGGAATGAAACTTCACATAAACGTAGGTAGCATATAAAATACACTTCTCGTATCTGTATTTCATCCACTTGCAAGCGAACACACATGCATAATAATAAACATATTTTTCCCCATTCACCCGTGCTGAATATCATTTGTTCCATTTCAGGTTATAATCCCTACCTCAATCGACGGAGGGAACAGATCGACGTCATCGAGCCTATACCCCATTCCTCACACACTGAGCTAAGGAGAGCACATCTCACTCGCCGGGGGTCACAGCCCCTTCATCAAGGTCACCCACCCCGACAGATGGAGGGCTACGAGACCGTATCACCCCCGGTTAACACGATGTTACGAATTCATACCCACTCACATGCTCAACCCATTCACCAAGACATAAGTAAGTTATTACTGTCCGATTTCAGTCTATTTCCTAAACATATTAATCCCCCTAGTCTGTTCCCATACCTCATAATATATACGCTTTCATTCTTTCTAGAGATAATATGTTTTCTTTTTTTTTACAGACGACACACCGCTGTGCATAGATTTGGCATCCAGCGACAGCTGCAGCAGCAGCAGTGGCAGTGAGAGTGACACAGCAGGGCGGACAGTAGCCACTTCCGGCTCTCACAGGGAGGGGAGGAGGACTCGTTCACCCGCCCACTCAACCCCCCGTTCCTCCCTCAGCCCCATACCCCAATCAAACAGCGACAGCTATGACAGCAGCAGCAGCAGCAGCAGCAGCAGTGGTGAGAATCGTACCATTTTCATCTCAGACAGTGACTCAGACGACAGCTCAGCAGACCGTGACCTTGACCCACCAGCGTCTGTCAATTCTGACTTGTTACCACCGTCTGGCGTAGTAGCTGAGCCAGCGGTCTCACCCATTCATCTCGGAGGGGGAGGGTTATCACCACCCCCCACCCCTCCCAGCCCCATCCCTTCACCCCCTCCACCTCTTTCCCCCTCTCCTCCACCTGCCCTAGAAATTCAACCTCGGCTGCTGGATCGAATTGATAACTATAACGGCACCTATGTCCGGCTTTCATTCTCCATACCAGAACATGTTAACACCTCCCCTGGAGTATATCTGAGAACATACAGGGATTTTTTCGTTAATGAGGTTCGATCCCTCTTCTCTCCACGACACCCATTCCTCCTAATTTACCCAGACATCACTCTAATTGTGCGAAATTTAAATGTACAACAAGACGGAGAGGACAATCAATTGGATCCTATAAATAACGACGGCTTTCCCATACGAGGTGAGGGGCAAAGAATTACTCTAGAGGAAGTAGAAACTCTTATTGATTTTTGGGCTGATGAATTGACAGAGAAAATATCCCAGTATCTGGAAGCGAAGGAAGGGTCCAATGTCTTGGTTGAGCGGCTCACCGGGTTTTACATTAACTGTGGACAGATAGAACATCCGATAAGATTAGGCTCGCATGTAGACTATCCTGAAGGTTTGCGTGGAAAGCAGTTGGTTTTCAATCCAGAGGGAGAGGCAGATATTTGCCTTATGCAGTGTGTTGCAGCTTATAAATGTTTAGCTAAGGGAATGCATCTAGATAATATTCGCGCTAGATCTGTGAATGCTAGTTGGTGTCTCAAACACATGAAATGGCCAGCTGATGTCAATTCTGCAGTGACGTTTGAGGATATTCACAAGGTAGAGAAAATGAATAAAGTCAGTATATTCATCTATTCACTAGAAAGAGATGAAAATGCTAGACGACAACGACACTACATTACACTAGCTAGGAAGGGGAGAGGAGGATATACTGATGTCATACCATTGCTGATGTTGGAAGCTCAACATTTAGTATTAATTAAGGATTTTAACCAATATGTACGTAATATACGAGATCATGGTGATCGCATCCCAAGGCAACACAGCTTCTGTCATTGTTGTTTGATATCACTCCCAGCAGATAGCATGCAGAGTCATGAAAGTACATGCAAAGTACATCAGACTCTCAAATTCTACCCACCAGAGAGGAAGATTACTTTCCGTAACTATGGACGGGGTTATGGTCCTAGTCACATGTGCTTTTATGACTTTGAGTGCATGCTAGACCGCTCGAACCCTAAGGGAATGATAGAAACACGACACAACGCAGTGGCGTATGCATACATTATCATTGACAGACAGAAGAATATTGTTGAGAAAGATACTTATTTGGGTAAAGATGCGGCCAATCACTTTATAACCACGCTAGAAGCGTCATGGGCACGAATCAAGAAGGGGTTAGTATCCTATGAACTTCACATGTCTCAGCAACAGCAGGCACTATTTGAGACAAAAACAGCCTGTGAACTCTGTGATGAACCTTTTAACGGAGATGTAATCAAAGTCCGTCATCACGACCACACAGTAAGATTCCACAATTATCAAGCAGCTTACTGTGATAGATGTAATTTGCAGTGTGTAAATTCATACAAGTTCCTATACACATTTTCACACAACGCTTCCTATGATTTAGGAGTAATCCTAAACGAGATGAGAGATAGACCAGGAAGTGAAATAGATATATTAGCCAAGGATGGATTTAAATTTATGAAAGTCGATGTGAACAACTTAAGATTTTTGGATAGTTTAGCCCTTCTCAACGGCTCGCTAGGAAGAATAGCCAAGGATCATATTGATAGTGGGAAACCTACCACATTCACTTTGGCTATGTTAAAAGAGGTAAATAAAGCGGCCATCCCAAAACTGCTGAAGGGTAAACAATCATTCTGCTATGATTATTTATCCTCTATGAGTGTGTTAGATGAACCACAACTCCCTTCTCGTGATAAGTTTTACAATACACTAAAAGATGAAGAGTTGTCAGAAACAGATTATAAACAAGCCTTAGAAATTTTTGATTTGGCTAAATGTCGCAACATAGGGGAGTATCTGCTCCTTTACCTCAAAGTGGACACAGGATTGCTAGCCGATGTGTTCACAGTCTGGCGAGATACCATGCTTGCTCTCTACAAATTAGACATTTCACACTACATTTCTTTACCCTCATTTGCTTGGGATGCATTCTTGCTTAAATCGAAAGTTGAACTTGATGTTGTGTCAGACCCAATGTTATATGATTTACTTCGTCGGAATCTCCGAGGCGGGTTCACCAGTGTAACGAGACAGTACACGAATGTGGAGAACAGGCACACAGGCTTAGATCTAGGGGAAGATAGTAGCTACATCATCTACTTAGACTTTAATAGTCTTTACGGGGCGTGTATGACTGAACTACTCCCTCGGGGTGGGATCCGGAAACTGACACATGATGAGCGTGACGTACTGCTGGAGCAAGGTTTGGAGAATATCCCATGTGACGGGACCAAGGGGTATTGGGTGTTGTGTGATACACTGCAGGTCCGACCTGAGGTAGCTAGGTATACAGATGAACTGCCCCTTGTTCTTTCACATACATGCATTACTGAGGAACACATTTCACCCTACAGTAAGAATATTCTTACAGAAGAAAGTCGCGGGCTGCCTAAAAACAACACTAAATTAATTGCTTCTCACCTTCCTCAGAAAGACTACCTCGTTAGTCTGGACTTGTTACAGTTGCTCATGCGCATTGGATTAGAAGTAGCTAAAGTTCACGACATCTACGAATTCGAGCAGGAGAGTTACCTTAAAGACTTCATTGAAACCAATGTTCGTGAACGTGCCAGTACCAAATGCGCGATAAAAAAAAAGGCTTTCAAACTCGTATCAAACTCTATATATGGAAAGAGTCTCACAGATGTATCTAAATATGGGAACAAGCACTATTTGGTCACAGATCGTAGTCATTTCCTGAAACATGCTCGAAACCCATTCTTCAAGCGGAGTCTTTTGTTAAGTAAGGATCGTGTAATATGTACTATCAAGCAGAAGTCTCTCCTAGTCAACACTCCTACGTATCTGGGCTATCATATACTTCAAATTGCTAAGAGGCGACTCTATGAGTTCTGGTATGATGTTGTCAAACCTGCGTATGGGGATAAAGCGAGTCTGTTATATACAGACACAGACTCTTTCATCATTAAACTGGACTGTCAGGATGTGTTTGAAGAGTTGAATAAGTCTCCTCTCTTCGACTGTATGGATTTTAGTAATTTTAATGACACACATCCATCCTACTCTAAAGCGCGAGAAGGTGAACTAGGATTGCTCAAGTCTGAAATAGGCTCTAAGATTATTAACCAGTTAATTGCTCTCAGACCTAAAACATATTCGTTCACCACTCATGATGGGGAGCACACTTGTAAGTGTAAGGGCGTACCATACCATCTACAAGAGAAACTCTCACATGACTCATTTCAACACACTCTTGAAACAAACACTTCAATCAGGTATGTGTCGAGATCTATACGCAACGTGCAAGGAAAGATTTGTACATGTCGCAGTACCTGCAGAGGATTGTCGGCATTTGACGATAAACGCTACATTTTAAGCCCCACACAGTCCCTAGCGTATGGTCATCCTGATATTCCCAATAACAATGATGATGAGATGGATGTAGAAGTGGGAGAGGAGGAGGATGAGGAGATGGAAGAAGTGAATACGGAGGAGGAGGAAGTAGAGCAAGCACAGAGACTCTACCCAATATTCCATCCCTGGAGCAAACGCGATGCTACAGCTCAGAAACTATTCAACCCTCGCTAGATTTTATGTTGTACAATTGTTAGGTAGTATTAAGATGGATGCCCCATATGACTAGAACTATTTATACTAAATGAATAGGATGTTTAATATTATTGTTTGTGAACTGTAAGAACTATGATTAGTTTTAAAATATGATGTTTAATATTATTGTTTGTGAACTGTAAGAACTATGCTGTTTAATATCATTGTTTGTGAACTGTAAGAACTATGTTTAGTTTTAAAAATGATGTTGCTGTACATAAAATATGTGAATAAACACCTGTAAATGACTATGTTTGTATAAATACCACCTCAGTTCCTTAGTTTTTAGCAGTCTTAACGAAGCATTAATCATGGACAGTTCCTATGATATAATCCATGCGGAACATCTAGATATTTTCAGAGAACCATCTCGTGTTATTATTGCTGGTTATTCAAACAGCGGAAAATCATACTTGTGCAGTAAACTTGTAAGGAAGTATCAACACAAGTTCTCCTCAATAATCATATGCGGAGGAGGTTACTCTGAATTACGATCAGATCCACAAATTAAAGGGAAGCTGATCGAGCATTCAACCATTATTGATCCTGTGGAAGAGCGAGTAGATAATGACTCGCATATCTTAGTAATCTACGATGACCTTTTTACAGAGTCTGCGAATTCAAAAATCGTATCAGACATGTTTACTAGGGGCAGACATTTCACGGTTTCCGTCATATTGATTACACAAAATATATTTTTTCCTGGTAAATATTCTAGGAATATTAGTTTAAATGCTTCTCATTTCATATTGGTTAAATCACGAGATCTGTCGCAAATTGAAACACTCGGACGACAAATATTTGGGAAAGTGGATTCAAAGAAATTTGTAGAGTTATATAAGCAAGTTATTAGCCAGCCCTACGGCTATTTGCTAGTAGATCTGGGCTCGAACACTCCATCTACGATAACATTACGCGGTAATATTGTTCACGAACCGCCCTATGAGATAGTTTACCAATGGTGAGCAAGAAAGATGTACTGGAACGAGTATATAACGATCCATCATCTAGCGGAGGGCTTGGAGGGGTACAGAGATTGTATAAGGCCGCCAAATTAATTAACTCTAGTATAACTCTAGCCGATGTAAAGGACTATCTGAAAAGCTCTGACTCCTATACGTTGCATTATTTACAACCACATAAATTCCCTCGGCGTCGGGTGTTAAGCCCTAAACCGCGACTATTTCAAGCTATAGACTTGGCCGAGATGAGTTTATTGGACAAACATAATGATGGAGTGAAATATTTACTCGTATGCGTAGATATTTTCTCCAGGTACGCCCAAGTAGTACCCTTACGCGCTAAGGATGGGAAAAGCACCACGAATGCTCTAGCTTTAATTCTAGATTCACCTCATTCTCAAGGAGTGCGCAAAATTAATTCTGATCGAGGTGGAGAATTTTATAACGCCACTATGAAAAAAATGCTGGCAGCAAGGAAAGTACGGTTATATAGTGTATTTTCTCAGGAGACTAAAGCTTCAATCGCTGAGCGGTTCATACGTACTTTAAAAGGTAAACTTTACAAGTTTATGACGGCGCGCAACACTTTAAAATACATGCAGGCTCTACCAGATATTGTGAAAACATATAATTTAACCCCGCACAGAGGATTGAAGGGGAAGACACCTGCGGAGGTGCACGCTCTATCCTCGCCCAGCGAACACGCCAAACAATTTGATTTAATGTATAAAAGTCCGAGCAAATCAAAGAGAGCTGTCATTCCTCGATTGAGTGTTGGTGATACAGTACGCATCACTCTATCTGATCGCATTTCCAAGTTTAAGAAAGGGTTTAAGCAGCAGAACACCCGCGAGATCTTTACAGTTACACGTATTGATCGGAGACAACACATCCCTTTATACTTTCTAAAAGATCTGAATGGGGAAGAAATTGATGGTGGCTTCTATAAACAAGAATTAACACCAACACATTTGCCTCAAACCTTTAATATTGAGAAAGTATTGGGGCAACGCAGAGTCTCTGGCAAACTCCAGTATAAAGTTAGGTACGCAGGTTATGATCGATCATTCGATCAATGGATTGATGCTGCTGAGATATTACATTTATAATGAAGAAGCCCTTAGTTTATAAATACAAGGAATTGATCCAACTATTATCAAAACTTCAGTATTCCTCGAGAAAGCAGTTGATTGAAAAATTGAAGAAACCACATATAAATTGTTTATCAGAAATTTTTAATAACTTTTTAAAAAAAAAATTGCCCGTGCCTGACAAGGTCGTTAAAAAGTTGAAAAAATATAAATTGCTTATTCGGTCACTAGCCTGTAAGAAACCTTCTGTGTCAACTAAGAAACAGATATTAACCAGCAAACGAGGAGGCAGTATTTTATCCATTATTTTACCGATTGCGGCTAGTTTAATTACACGGTTGTTCAGTAAGTAAAATGAAAGCCTTTTATCTCGTACCGCGTAAAATAGTGGACAACCGGAAAGCTGCACACAGCCCTGCTTACCCCACTGTGAAAGCGGTTGCTCGTCATCTTACTGTCAAACCACCTCCTCCTCAGCTGCATACCAACCCTTCCATAAAACATTTAATAGATTTGAAGTTGAAAGTGAGAGATCATGAATATGCAAGATCCTTGCTAAACCATTATGATGCTACCGGAATCGTTCGTTGGGATCTGAATGGAAATGTATTAGCTCCAGTATCTGGCATACATATAATTAATGACATTATACATAAAATGACTGTGCTTAAATCTGTTTTTCTACCGGATAAACTCCCCATTGCTCAACTGTTTTTCACACTAACATCTACATCGCGAGATTTATTCCGTAATTCTACGGCAAGCAGTCAAGTGTATGAGCCTCCGTCTGTTAAGAGAAAGGCGACTGTCAAGATTGATCCTCACAGTAAAAGGAAAGCTTCCTGGATTGTATATTAGCAGGTGAGTGTATATAAATGAGCGTGTAATGTGTAGATGGCTTTACTAGACAAAAAGCGGTCTAAGGAGATAGAGCGATGGACACTCACGTGATATACGCCACCAGCGTATCAGATACGCATTTATTCCCCAATAACATCCCCGCATCTTTCCAAAATCGATTGTTTAACCAGCTAGAATTAGATCCCAGGAGGAGTTATGAAATGTGCCTACAAAAGTTACTCCTCCCCACTTCACATTACGTTATTAAGCGTGATAATCCCGAGGCATATATACGTGTAGGCGTTACGTATGAGAAAGTGAGCGAGGGGAAATACATGCATTCAAAGCATTTATTATCATCTGATGTTTTAGCCGGAACTATAAAAGAAATTAATACCAGGATTAATACAGAAATAGAGGCCATATTTTCAAGTAATGCTAAACTGAGTTTTTTAGGAAAGTCATTAAAACAATTTTCAGCTAAATATGGAACGCATTTTATTAAATATGATTCTTCCTCCAATCGAAACAAGTTCACTACTGTGATTAGTGATGAGAATATTAGCTCTGCAACGGGGCATAAAAACATCAGTAGAGTTACATTATCATTTGGAACCGCTTTTGGGAAAGTGTTGGGCGTAGTTCCAGAAATAGAATATGACATATTCGCAAAACGTCAGTACGCCTCGAGTGTAGTTAACACATGTCTATTCCCGCCAATGCCTAGAGGAGGAGTTGATATTCTGTGTGTTTATTGCGATAGAATCTCTTCTACTAGATATGGAAACCAGTCTGTAAATATTTTGGATGTAATCTCCCTAAATGGAAGTGATAACAGCAACAATAAAAAACTATATGTGCGTCTTAACACTAACATGATAGATAGCGTCAGCATCACTGTTAGGGATCAAGATGGTAACCCGATACATTTCGATGAACGTGGGTGCACCATAGCAGTCTTGCATGTACGCCCCGTTGCAGGAGGTATATAACACCAACGCTTTCCCGCCACTCCTCATTCGTCTGAAACAAGCGGAGAAATGCGTGTCCACTTTATTCCCCCCTCTGTTGAGGAATTATACATTCTGTTAACCCCTCCTAGAGGTGGAGGGACTGATGATATACGGATTTTCAACAGTAGTAGACGTTATACGCGAGGAGGAGGAATATTTTCCTTTTTAAGCGGGATAGCGCGTCGAGCAGCACCCTTTAT
This sequence comes from Procambarus clarkii, assembly GCF_040958095.1. Lineage (NCBI taxonomy): Eukaryota > Metazoa > Arthropoda > Malacostraca > Decapoda > Cambaridae > Procambarus > Procambarus clarkii. Next base: position 203,118 of record NW_027189339.1, read on the forward strand.
CATGAGGACTCTGGCCCCGGCTGCGCTTAGCTTGGGGCAGAACGTACTAGACGATATTAATAATGACAAACAAACTTTCAAACAATCTCTTAAGAAACGCGGAGTTGAAACATTGAAAGGAGTGGGGAAGCAAATGATGGGCGGAAGAGTGCAGAAAAAGAATAAACAAACAAAAAAATTAGTAAACATCAAACGTTTTACTAAAGCGAAATATAATGATGTGTTGACATAACTTCTTCTCACTCGGTTGGTGTTGTCTAAAGCGCGAACATGGCCGGATATAACGCTCTGGGCCTCCAGGTGCCATTAGAACACTATACCGCTGCTGTTAGTGAAGCCTTTCCTAAAGTATTTTCCCCTCGATTGGTAGAATCAACAATCGCCAGCAGACAAACGGTGGATGTATTACCTGTGAATTCCGGGGTCAATAATAAGTTTACAGACACTTATCTGGAATTCATCATCAAGGGAGTGAATGGTCAACTGGTGGATTTATCATCTATAGCTTTGGAGTTGACTATTGATCTAACCGAAGAAGATGGAATAACGCCTTTAGGAGATGCTAAAAACGCATCGTTGGTGAATGGATTATCGCAAACTCTATTCAAATCCGCTATTGTGTATTTAAACGAAACAGTAGTTGAAACCAGCTCATTATTCTCATTCTGGTCATACGTAAAGTTATTATCTACGATTTCTGGGTGTAAGGCTAACCGTTATGATAAACTGTCACAGTTTTTTAACCGAGTCGATCCTGGTAAAATTGAAGCTGGTTATTTCACTAATGCCTCGGCTAGTGAGAAGCAACGGATGACTGATATGAAAACGAGTGGCGTGAATACGTGTTTTAAACTAATGCTGGATGTCACATCCGTTAGTGAATACGTTTTGGATAATGTGGACATCAGGGTGAGGCTCGAACTTCAACCTGATAAGTGGCTTATACTCAGCGATAATGAACATGCTAATTTTAAATATAATATCAAGTCTACACGTCTATGGGTGGATCGGGTATTGCCATACCCTGAAGGATTAGTAGCAGTTAATAAAGCCATGGTGCAGAACAACTCTCCTATTACGTATACTTTTAATAAAACATTATACAAAACGTATATATTGGGCACAGGTCAACGCTCTATTACAATGGACCAGCCGTGGGGGACTGTTATACCAGAACATTTATATATGATCATCCTTGATATGGAGGCTGTGTCTGGTGCATATAATCGCAACCCGCTTTATTTGGAAAACTGCGAGCTTAGTAAAGTATTAATATCACAGAATAGCACTAATATTGTCAATATTGGGTGTGACTTCCCTCATAACTGCGCCAAGTTGTATTACACAGCATTACAAGCCTTAGGCTTCGATAAAGACAATATATTATCTTATGACACATATGTGAATGGTGGAACCATACTGGCCTTTAATTTACAACCCGAGGATATCGATGACACCATCCCGATTGAAAAAAGTGGTAATCTGAGGATCGCTTTGGAATTTAAACGCGGAGTAGCTAGAAATAAAGTCATACTAGTTTACGGCTCTACAACAGGTGTGATCAGCATTAACGCGGATCGTCGCGTTATTTGCGATACGCGAGGATAAAATACTAATATGAATTGTTTGGAAATAAATGAGGCTATCAGAAGTAATTTAGGTGATAGGGTAGACTATCTAGGATGTTTCCTAGCTGATGACGTACGGAAAATACTGACAAAAATACATAAAAAAAGACCTGTGGTGTTCATAATGAACACTCTGGACTCGGGTTCTCGTAATAAAATGGGTCATTGGATAACATTCTATGTAAATAAGGATGAAGGTAGAAGCGAGATAGTTATACTAGACAGCTATGCCAATCCTGCAATAGGATCTTATTCAAGATATTTCGAAGAGTTTATGTCTTACTTCCAAGACTATACCCTATATATTATGAAGAAAAGGATTCAATCCTTGAATAGTTACTTCTGTGGGAATTACGCCGTTTATTTTGCATATCATTTTTGCAGACTAGGCTTAGAGGCCGCCCTGCTTCACTTTGATGAAGCGTTTAAATATGGCCATTTTCGCAAGAATGATGAAAAAGTGTTGAAATTCAATTACGCTCAGATGAAAATGCCTGTGTGTAGGCAAACATTCTGCTTAAACGGTAGTGATGCTGAGTGTGAAACGCTGTGTGACGAAGTTGGTTAGGATGATGCTGCGGTGAGTAATACTTTATGTAGGATTGAATGATGAACATAATAATGACTGTATTTATGTTTACAACATTGACAACAACGAAACTTATAACCTTTTTCCCTTTCTACAGATTGATTGACTAGCGTGTCGGGAAGGTTCGATGGACTGAGTGAAGGTCTTTCTACAACTGACTGCTAGCTAAACCACCAAGAAGAAGTCTTATTATTATTATTATTATTATCGTTGTAAATCGCTTAAGTGTTTAATAAAGAAATAAATTTATATAATGTGTTTACTTTTCCCTCGTTATTGCTCTCACCATGTTGATCACGTTGCGATATAGCTTACACATACTAAAAGGTTTTGCACAGAACAATGGTTGATGGTATGGGAGCGGGTGGGGATGAGGGGTGTGAGTGATTGATTGATGGCTGACAGGTGTGGGTCTGTCGTATGTACCTCGCGCCTCCTTACCGGAATCCACAGTGTATGGGAAGTCGTCGTGGGACGAACATCTCCACTCTTCTAAAGACAACGAAAACCTTTTAGACAAATGGTCCCCCAGTTCCGCTGGAGAGTGCTCTCTCACCCCTCAACACTTGCGATTTCCTGTAGGGGAGTCAATGGGTTTGTCTAACCACATAATGGCCCAGAGCACTCTCTCCCGACGAATGGGAAACTCCATCCAGCTCCCATCCCAAAACAACATAACAGGCCATGCTGCCTTCTCCTCTCATCTACACACTAACTCACGATCAACTCTTTTACTCCTTCCTCCATCTTCCTTCTATTTTCTCACTCTATCACTTACTCTACCACTTACTCTCATCTTTCCTGAGCACTTACCTTAACCCCCGAGGACTGGAGCGACGCGCTCCAATTACCTCCGACACGCGCCATAACTTCCGGGAAATTCCCATAACCCGCGAGGACTAGAGGGACGCGCGCCACCTGTCAGCTGCCCAACATGACCTCCCCTCTTTCCGGTCCACATACCCAAACACAACACGCCAAAACTTCCGGGAAATTCCCCAAAAAGCCTATGTGACTAGACACCCGCGCGCCACCTGTCAGGTGAGAGCGTCCGAAACGCGCCAAAACTTCCGGGAAATTCCCCCAAAACCCTGTGTGACGACGACGCGCGCGGCACCTGTCGGGTGGCACTCAAGAGTGCCACCTGGGACAGCTGGTGCGCGCGGTCGTAGTCGCACTTTACACTACTCTGGACCCTTGTCTCCGTTTCTGCCCACCTGGCCCCTTGTCTCCGTTACAGCCTCCTGGACTGTTGTCTCTGTTACTGCCCCTCCCTGGCCCCTTGTCTCCGTTACTGCCCCCCTGGACCCTTGTCTCCGTTACTGCCCCCCTGGACCCTTGTCTCCGTTACTGCCTCCCCCCCCCTGGACCCTTGTCTCCGTTACTCACCCCCTGGACCCTTGTCTCCGGTACTACCCACCTGGCCCCTTGTCCTCCGTTACTGCCCCCTGGACTCTTGTCTCCGTTACTGTCCCTCCCTGGCCCCTTGTCTCCGTTATGACCCCCTGGACCCTTGCCTCCGTTACTGCCCCCTGGACACTTGTCTCCGTTACTGCCCCCTGGACCCTTGTCTCCGTTACTGTCCCTCCCTGGCCCCTTGTCTCCGTTACTGACCCCCTGGACCCTTGTCTCTGATATTGCCCCCCCTGGCCCCTTGTCTCCGTTACTGACCCCCTGGACCCTTGTCTCCGTTACTGTCCCTCCCTGGCCCCTTGTCTCCGTTACTGACCCACTGGACCCTTGTCATCCGTTACTGCCCCCTGGACCCTTGTTTCCGTTACTGCCCCCCCCCCCCTGGCCCTTTGTCTCCGTTACTGCCCCTCCTGCCCCTTGTCTCCGTTACTCCACCCCTGGCCTCTTGTCTCCATTACTGTCCCCTGGACTCTTGTTTCCGTTACTGCCCCCACTGGCCACTTGTGTCCGTTACTGCCACCCATGGACCCTTGTCTCCGTTACTGTTCCCTGGACCCTTCTCTCCGTTACTGCTCCCATGGACCCTTGTCTCCGTTACTGGCCCCCTTGGCACCTTGTCTCCGTTACTGCCCCCCCTTGACCCTTGTCTCCATTACTGCCCCCCCCCCTTGGAGCCTTGACTCCGTTACTGCCCACCCTGGCCCCTTGTCTCAGTTACTGTTGTTATAATCTCAGCCTACAGGAGAAACGAGTCTCCCCCTTGAGAGTTATTCAGCAAGCCTGACCTAACCGGAAGGTCTAGGAAATATGGAGGTGATAACACATATATAAAATAGTTGGTTGGATTTAAATAACAATTTGTGATTAGGGGCACTGAAGAAGAAAACAGATAAATGACTGGTTAGGAGATGTGGATATTTTGCTGGTGGTGTGAGGTTTTCTTCTGGAGGGCTTTGACCTCACTTGCGGCCAGACATCGCAGGGGGAAAGCCGCGCTCCGTTGAGCTCTCCTCAGAAAGGAACCCCTAGTGATATATCTCCAAGAGAAGGGAAGTGTGCAGACGTGCCAGCTGTGGAATTGAGCTGAGAACGTTGTGGTCTCAAGTCCTGGACGACGAGGAGAGTATTAATCCACCCAGAGACATTTTTGTGTGTGCTGTGGAAGCACCCTGACCAAGCTCCGTCAGAGGGAGGAGCGCCCTCGACGAGACAACCTGTGGTAAGCACGATTTAAGCCAGTTCATAGTGATTGCTTGTAGTTGGTCGTGTGCCCAGCGACAGTAGCAATGTTTATTAATAAGTTAGACATGTTTTGATAAGGCAGAAAGCCTAAAATAAGAGAGTGGAGAGGGAGGAACACGGAGCGACGTCCGTCCCCTCTGAGTGCTGGCAAGTAACTGAGAGCTCCTAACGGCTGAGGCCCCTACCAGAGTGAGTGAGGCCCACCGGGCAAGGTGGAGCATGGACCCGCCCAACGGGGGAGTTCACTCTCACAGTATGTAGAGGACAGATAGAGGTTGGAGGCAAACATATTGTGTGATTATTTTTATTTATGTGTTAGAGGGGAAACATTTTTATTGGAGTGTCGATGGGTTGCAGGCCTGTCTTTGGGGAAGAAGTTGCTGAGAACTTCCAAGCAAGCACAGATGAAGTAATTGATGAGACTCCAAGGTAGTGGAGGAGAGGACCTCGAGCTGTGAGGAGAAGCAGTGAAGAGGAATGTCACGTGCTTCTGTAGAGGTGGTGAAGCACCATAGTTGCTCGAGGAAACTTCATGGTGTAGCAGCCAAGAGAGCTGTGGAGGACCCTAGCAGAAGGGTGAAGCACCGTAGTTGCTCAAGGAAACTTCATGGTAGCAGACTGGAGGAGCTGCAGAGGATCCTGGTAGTAAAGCCCGGAAGAACATAAAGATATCAGGGTAGTGAACTTCCAGAGGTGGAAGGGAAGTTCTGGTGGAATACTTGTAGGGAGTTGATAGTGTTTGGTTGTCATTAGAGTGCAAGACGCAGTGAGAGGTGAGTGATTGTTTGCATTCTTATGTCAAGGAGTGTTTTATACTGAAGTTTAGAGTTACAGTCGTAGGCTGGATTACCTACAGATGTATGTGTTCTAGGACTGATAGGGTGATCGATTAATCATTGCGGTGTATCAAGGAACATTTATGCTGATATATATTATTGCATTCACATGCTGATTTTCATTTTACACATTTATATATATATATATATATATATATATATATATATATATATGCAAAATAACCACATATGAAAAATAGAAAATGCTTAACGCGTTTTCGGCTAATTCGCCTTCATCAGAGCAAAGTAGAATCCTACTTTGCTCTGATGAAGGCGATATATATATATATATATATATATATATATATATATATATATATATATATATGCAAAATAACCACGTATGAAAAATAGAAAATGCTTAACGCGTTTTCGGCTAATTCGCCTTCATCAGAGCAAAGTAGAATCCTACTTTGCTCTGTGATTCTACTTTGCTCTGATGAAGGCGAATTAGCCGAAAACGCGTTAAGCATTTTCTATTTTTCATATGTGGTTATTCTGCATACTTGGATCAGTGTTTTTGTGATCATTGTTGCATATATATATATATATATATATATATATATATATATATATATATATATATATATATATATATATATAAATATATATATATATATATATATATATATATATATATATATATATATATATATATATATATATATATATTTCTCTTGTTGATAGTGCAACAGTGTATGTAGACTTGATCTACTTGAGGAGGTTGATAGTATCAGGTGGTGAATCAGAAGATAGGATATCACTTGGTAAACTGATAATAGAGTTCTGATGGTGTTGGAGAGCAACCTGATTGTAATAGTATAGAGTATAGGATTCATTATTATTATATGTGTATATGTGTTGTGTATGTGCTCTATCCAGTAAATGTATTCAAATTTGCTGGTATTTGACTTTGTCCTAGTGAGGCTTTCCATGAAATAGTACAGAAGGAGAGAGAGAGAGAGAGAAAGAACCAAGAACCACTGCTGTGGACAGGGTAGAAGGTAATACTAATAAGTCAAAGGAGGAATGAGGAGATCATATCACCTAAGGAGAGAGTGGGGAGTCACAGCGGCTCGAGTGGGTGTGTGCACGTGACAACGAGGCTAAGTGTTGGAGCCGCATCCCCTAAACGTGTGACGTTGAGCCCCTCTCCAAGAGCCAGAAGCGCCAAGGGTGATCTCCTAGTGAGGTATAAGCACTCTACCGAGTTGTGGGTTGGGTTGTCCGTAGAGAAGGATCAACGACGACAACACCACCAACCCACACTATAATACTGTCCCCCTGGACCCTTGTCTCCGTTACTGCCCCCTGGACCCTTGTCTCCGTTACTGCCCCCTGGACTCTTGTCTCCGTTACTGCCCCCCTGGACCCTTGTCTCCGTTACTGCCCCCCTGGGCCTTTCCTCCGGTATTGCCCCCTGGACCCTTGTCTCCGTTACTGCCCCCTGGACCCTTCTCTCCGTTACTGTTTCCCCCTGGCCCCTTGTCTCCGTTACTGCCCCCCCTGGTTCTTTGTCTTCGTTACTGCCTCCCCTGGACCCTTGTCTCTGTTACAGCCCCCCCCTGGACCCTTGTCACCGTTTCTGCCCCCCCTGGACCCTTGTCTCCGTTACTGCCCCCCTGGGCCTTTCCTCCGGTACTGCCCCCTAGACCCTTGTCTCCGTTACTGCCCCCCTGGACCATGTCCTCCGGTACTGCCCCCCCTGGTTCTTTGTCTCCGTTACTGCCTCCCCTGGACCCTTCTCTCTGTTACTGCCCCCCCTGGACCCTTGTCACCGTTACTGCCCCCCTGGACCCTTGTCTCCGTTACTGCCTCCCTGGACCATGTCCTCCGGTACTGCCCCTTAGACACTTGTCTCCGTTACTGTTCCCCCCTGGCCCCTTGTCTCCGTTACTGCCCCCCTGGTTCTTTGTCTCCGTTACTGCCTCCCCTGGACCCTTGTCTCCGTTACTGCCCCCCCCCCTGGACCTTTGTCACCGTTACTGCCCCCTGGACCCTTGTCTCCGTTACAGCCCCCCCTGGACCCTTGTCACCGTTACTGCCCCCCTGGACCCTTGTCTCCGTTACTGCCCCCCTGGACCCTTGTCTCCGTTACTGCCCCCTGGACCCTTGTCTCCGTTACTGTCCCCCTGGACCCTTGTTTCCGTTACTGCCCCCCCCCCTGGCCTCTTGTCTCCGTTACTGGCCCCTGGCCTCTTGTGTCCGTTACTGCCCCCCCTGGACCCTTGTCTCCATTACTGTTCCTTTGGTCCCTTGTCTCCGTTACTGTCCCCCTGGACCCTTGTTTCCGTTACTGCCCCTCCCTGGCCCCTTGTCTCCGTTACTGCCCCCCTGGCCCCTTGTCTCTGTTACTGCCCCCCTGGACCCTTGTCTCCGTTACTGCCCCCCCCCTGAACCTTGGTCTCCGTTACTTGCTCCCCCCTGGACCCTTGTCTCCGGTACTGCCCCCTGGACCCTTGTCTCCGTTACTGCCCCCTTGGACCCTTGTCTCGGTTACTGCCCCCCCTGGACCCTTGTCTCCGTTACTGCCCCCCCTGGACCCTTGTCTCCGTTACTGCCCCCCTGGACCCTTGTCTCCGTTACTGCCCCCTGTGGACCTTGGTCTCCGTTACTGCCCCCTGTGGACCTTGGTCTCCGTTACTGCCCCCCCTGGACCCTTGTCTCCGTTACTGCCCCCCCTGGACCCTTGTCTCCGTTACTGCCCCCCTGGACCCTTGTCTCCGTTACTGCCCCCCCTGGACCCTTGTCTCCGTTACTGCACCCCCTGGACCCTTGTCTCCGTTACTGCCCCCCTGGACCCTTGTCTCCGTTACTGCCCCCTGTGGACCTTGGTCTCCGTTACTGCCCCCCTGGACCTTGGTCTCCGTTACTTGCTCCCCCCTGTACCTTTGTCTCCGTTACTGTCCCCCCTGGACCCTTATCTCCGTTACTGCCCCCTGGACCCTTGTCTCCGTTACTGCCCCCTTGGACCCTTGTCTCGGTTACTGCCCCCCCTGGACCTTGGTCTCCGTTACTTGCTCCCCCCTGTACCTTTGTCTCCGTTTCTGTCCCCCCTGGACCCTTGTCTCCGTTACTGCCCCCCTGGACCCTTGTCTCCGTTACTGCCCCCTGTGGACCTTGGTCTCCGTTACTGCCACCCCTGGACCTTGGTCTCCATTACTGTCCCCCCTTGACCCTTGTCTCCGTTACTGCCCCCTGTGGACCTTGGTCTCCGTTACTGCCCCCCCTGGACCCTTGTCTCCGTTACTGCCCCCTTGGACCCTTGTCTCGGTTACTGCCCCCCCCTGGACTCTTGTCTCCGTTACTGCCCCCTGTACCCTTGTCTCCATTACTGCCCCCTGGATCCATGTCTCCGTTACTGCCCCCGTGGCCCCTTCTCTCTCTATTACTGACCACCCTGGACCCCTGTCTCCGTTACTGCCCCCCCCCTGGACCCTTGTCTCCGTTACTGCCGCTCCATGGACTACTGTCTCCGTTACTGCCCCCCCTGGACCCCTGTCTCCGTTACTGCCCTCCATGGACCCTTGTCTCCGTTACTGCCTCCCCCTGGACCCTTGTCTCCGTTACTGCCCCCCCTGGACCCTTGTCTCAGTTACTTTCCCCCCTGGACCCCTGTCTCCGTTACTGCCCTTCATGGACCCTTGTCTCCGTTACTGCCCCTCCCCCTGGACCCTTGTTTCCGTTACTTCCCACTTGGCCCCTTGTCTCCGTTACTGTCCCCGCAACCCTTGTCTCCGTTACTGCCCCCCTGGACCCTTGTCTCCGTTACTGCCCCCCCCCCTGGACCCTTGTCTTCATTACTGCCCCCCCCCTGGACCCTTGTCTCCGTTACTGCCACCCCCCTGGACCCTTGTCTCCGTTACTGCCCCCCCCCTGGACCCTTGTCTCCGTTACTGCCCCCCTGGACCCTTGTCTCCGTTACTGCCCCCCCCTGGACCCTTGTCTCCGTTACTGACCCCTGGACCCTTGTCTCCGTTACTGACCCCTGGACCCTTGTCTCCGTTACTGACCCCTGGACCCTTGTCTCCGTTACTGCCCCCCTGGACCTTTGTCTCTGTTTCTGCCCCCCCCTGGACCTTGTCTCCGTTACTGACCCCTGGACCCTTGTCTCCGTTACTGCCCCCCCTGGACCCTTGTCTCCGTTACTGCCCCCCTGGACCCTTGTCTCCGTTACTGCCCCCCCTGGACCCTTGTCTCCGTTACTGACCCCTGGACACTTGTCTCCGTTACTGCCCCCCTGGACCCTTGTCTCCGTTACTGCCCCCGGGCTCTTGTCTCAGTTACTGCCCCCCTGGACCCTTGTCTCCGTTACTGCCCCCGGGCTCTTGTCTCAGTTACTGCCCCCCTGGACCCTTGTCTCCGTTACTGACCCCTGGACCCTTGTCTCCGTTACTGCCCCCCTGGACCCTTGTCTCCGTTACTGCCCCTGGGCTCTTGTCTCCGTTACTGCCCCCCCTGGACCCTTGTCTTCGTTACTGACCCCCTGGACCCTTGTCTCCGTTACTGCTCCCCTGGACCCTTGTCTCCGTTACTGACCCCCTGGACCCTTGTCTTCGTTACTGCCCCCCTGGACCCTTGTCTCCGTTACTGCCCCCCTGGACCCTTGTCTCCGTTCCTGCCCGCCTGGACCCTTGTCTCCGTTACTGCCCCCTGGACCCTTGTCTTCGTTACTGCCCACCCCTGGCCCCTTGTCTCCGTTACTGCCTCTGAGACAAGGGTACTCCTTCACTGAGACTACCTGTGGGAGTGTGAGTGTCACTGAGAGTACCTGTGGGAGTGTGTGAGTGTCACTGAGAGTACCTGTGGGAGTGTGAGTGTGTGAGTGTCACTGACAGTACCTGTGGGAGTGAGTGAGTGTCACTGAGAGTACCTGTGGGAGTGTGAGTGTGTGAGTGTCACTGAGAGTACCTGTGGGAGTGTGAGTGTCACTGAGAGTACCTGTGGGAGTGTGAGTGTCACTGAGAGTACCTGTGGGAGTGTGTGAGTGTCACTGAGAGTACCTGTGGGAGTGTGTGTCACTGAGAGTACCTGTGGGAGTGTGTGAGTGTCTCTGAGAGTACCTTTGGGAGTGTGTGAGTGTCACTGAGAGTACCTGTGGGAGTGGGAGTGTGTGAGTGTCACTGACAGTACCTGTGGGAGTGAGGGAGTGTCACTGAGAGTACCTGTGGGAGTGTGAGTGTGTGAGTGTCACTGAGAGTACCTGTGGGAGTGGGAGTGTCACTGAGAGTACCTGTGGGAGTGTGTGAGTGTCACTGAGAGTACCTGTGGGAGTGTGTGAGTGTCACTGAGAGTACCTGTGGGAGTGTGAGTGTCACTGAGAGTACCTGTGGGAGTGTGTGTCACTGTGCAACCTGTCCTCTTAAAAAGAACGTCAACAGTTGCCGTTTGACTCTACGGCTGTTTTTGGACGTTATTTTGTCTTAAACTACGTCTATTTTCGCTTCCATGGACTATCTCTTGTTATACAATGAAATACCACACTCTTATTATTCTATAACTCACTGACTATGCTCTGATATATGTTCTTCAAGTAAAAATACATATATTTTTGCCTTAATTAGGCCCTAATCAAGAAAATTCCAGCCTATCGATCTTTATATTTAGGAAAACATCTAATAAATTTGGAAATGAATTTTTCGTTCGCCGACAGTTTCCTGTTACTATTTAACCCTCTATGCTTTAATGTCGCTGGTCATTGTGACTTTCCCAGGATTTATATAGGTTTTGTAGTAGCATTTAGTCAGACTACAGTAATTTAACTAATGGGAAACCTTTATAGTCGTCGTAAATTAGTAATAATCATTTATCAAATAATAAATTAGTAAACATGTACAACTTCTTATGTTACGACTTTTCGGGTAGGCCGTTCTGCTTGTTTACAACCCCAATGTTTCAAAAAACAGAATACTTTTAATATATAAGTGACTTAGTATGCTCTAATACATGGTCCTCAATGAAAATTATTTTTTTTTTTTTGGTAATTTGTCCATAATGAATAAGATTTGTTACTGTTGATCTTTATATTAAGAAAAACATCTAAGAAATTTGGTATTGAATTTTCGTTCTAATAAAGTTTCCAGTTACTATTTCCTAGTTATCCTTAAATGTAGGTGGTCATTATTTTACTGTTATGTATATAGAAATTTAGCATTATGCCTTTATAATACAGAACAATTTGGTCGTTCCACTGCCTCATAATTATATAAAATTCATTGTGACAAATACTTGATAATTAAAATCAGAGTTTTTTGACAACTATAAAAAATCCTGTTGAAATCATGCCGTTTTGAGTTGTCATACGCTTCTTAGTAAATAATATTGTGTAATGTTTGGCACAATTTATCACTGTATTTACAAACTGTTTAGGTATTAATGTATTCATTTTTTTAATGTGTAATATGTTACTTAATCCTAAACTTCTTTTGCAACATTTATATCAGATATATATAATTGTCGCGAAACGGCGTATGAAAAAATAAATTTCCCCAAATGAAATTAGTGTATCGGCGATCGAGCGGCCATATTTAAAAGTGTATACTCTTGTCACTGTTCTGACATTAGTTTTCGATGTACGTATTTCATTTTTGTACCAATGTGTTCGCAATAGAATGTTCTAGAAGAACATAAGTATAAAATGTCACATAAGGATGTGTTCGACCGGCAACATATATAAAAACTACGTCGATTATACTCGTCGTATCAATAATACAATTGTTTTACCACGCTGATTCAATGCCAAACTGTTTTCTCAAATAAGCTCTTCGGCTATTAGAGAAAACGTAAATTTCATGGCGAACATTTGTAAACTATCCCCAAGTAGATCGGATCGAAATTGGAATTTATACAAATATTTATTCTCGTGTTGCCCGCCAGTGTCACCCTTGAGTAACCAGAAACGGATATAAAAACTAGGCTAACTCATCCTAATCCTTGCACAAGCCCTCCAGAATTTCTTTATTGAAGATCAGCAAAAAATTATTGCGCAGCTCATATTATACAGTTTAAGAATGAGATTTCATTGTTCTAAAGGAATGAAAATGACACTGCCTTAATCTCAGTCGATTAAGGCAGTGTCTGGGATGCTCCTGGTGCCGGTGCCTGGTGCTCGTGAACCAGGCGCGGCCATAGTGTACGTTTAATTGTTCTTTTAGTGTAAATAACGGAATAAAATGTAAGACATAGTCTGCAGATCTTTTTCCAGATGTCTTTTAATTTTTTTTCCTAAAGAAAACTAAGATATTGCGAATTTTGCTTAACAAGTACATTAATTATTAACTTTTTGTCGTTATTATTGTTATAATTAAAAGAATTACACCTTGTTTTTTGCTTATGTACAAAACAGAGTCTAATAACCACAGTTCGTTGCCCCTAAATCAACACAACATAACCAGTTTACTCATGTCATCGCCCCTAAATCAACAAGAACAACCAGTGTATTATTGTAAATATTTATATCTTAGGATTTCTTAGCAAGGGTTATTCATTTTTAATACTGGTTTTAGGTTAGATTAACCTTCGTAACCTTCGTATGCTGTATACGAACTGAACGACCGGGCTTCACAACAAAAACATGGCCACATCAGTTGGATTATTCCGGTAATATTGAACTACTGTTCATTGTTATTAGTTTAACAATACTGTTAGGGAATGTCATAAGAGTTAGGGAATGTCATAAGAGTAGTCACAGGGCAACAAAAGATACCCAGCTTCTGGGTACGGGATCTTTGCCCAAAACGCTATGCGTGCTAGTGGCTTTACAATAATAATAATAATTTATTTAGGAAAAATATATACATAGATGCAGAGTTACAGTACAAATATTCTGTTTGATTTATAGATAAAGGTAGTACATACAATACCTAAAGCCACTAGTACGCATAGCGTTTCGGGCAAGATTGTAAAATCATCATTATTCCTATTTTCTCTCTTAACCCCCAGTGTACCTTCTCGTATAAAAATAAATAAATAACCAGGGTTTTTTATGCGGCTGTGCTGAAAGCCTGACGTAAAATAAATCATTGTGTCGGAGAACAGGAAGCTACAAATTAGGCTTATATTGAGGTTCCCCCCCTCCCCTCTTTTCCCCCAATTACGGGTCTGTCTAATTACCACAAGCTACCACAAGCTACAGAAGCTTCACAAAGTTTCCTGGCAATACGTTAGTAATGAATAAATATGATATGTTAGGCTGACCTAACGTAACCTAACCTAATCAAACCTAACCTAACCTAATCAAAACCTAACCAAATCTAACCTAACCAAATCTAACCTAACCAAATCTAACCTAACCTAATCAAACCTAACCAAATCTAACCAAACCAAATCTAACCTAACCAAATCTAACCTAACCAAATCTAACCTAACTTAACCAAACCAAACCTAACCTAACCTAACCAACGCTTGGATCGTCGACTTGATTTGGTGTCACCAGTTCTTTATTTTCGTCTAATTTCTTTATAGAAAGATACTTTTTCAGATTAAAATTATGTTTTTTCGTGTTGTACATTCAGTACCAACATTATAATGAGTAAATATATCTTATTTATTCATTACTAACATATTGCCAGGAAGCTATGTGAAGCTTGTGTAGCTTGTGGTAGCTTGTAATTAGACAGACCGCCAATTACTGGTGGTGTAAATCAGCCTAGCCTACTTCTTCCTAGCATAACCTAGCCAACACTAGCCAAGCCTAGTATAGCAAACAGCCCTTGAACCCCCTACTGTTAAGACTCTACTCTCTGATTGTAGCTATGACACCTATTATTAATTTCCTTCTGTATCTTTAGCTCCAGTATGTTGTTATATTATGCTGTGCAAATTTGGGACCTGGCCCTCCAGTATCTTACATATATGTATTATTTGATACCATTCTTGTCTCCTGTCCAGAGAGTACATTTTGAAAGCTTTGAGACGGTCTCAATTATTTAGATGTTTTATCATTTATATGTTTGCTGTTTATGGTCTCTTTATTTCCTCTAATTCAGAGATTTCTCCTGTTCAGAAAGGGGGAGTCAGTACTGAGCAATACTCAAGATGGGACAGCCCCAGTTATTTAAATAGTATTAGCATTACTGTGGGTGGGGTCTTTGAATTTTAACATTCTCATAAACCATCCCATTATTTTTCTAGCCGCCACTATATTTGCTCGGTTATGTTCACAAAGTGTGAGGTCGTCAGACGTCGTAACTCTCAGATCTCTTGCATGTTTTTTCCTTCTTAGAGTAGGTCTGATTGTGTCCTGTGTTCCTCGTTTCATTTAATATCCTCGTTTCTACCATACTTCAGCACCTGTAACTTATCACTGTTATTTCTGTTTTTTCAATGTCTCCTACAGTGTCAATTTTCTTGTGTCTTCTGTATCATCTGTAAAGTTTCATTGTTCAAATGTGTTATAAAATACATGCACCACCATCTTAGTGGTGCATATATGCATTCTACCTTGCATTTATATGCAAGGTAGAAAAATATGCATGAAAAAATATATATGAAAAATATGCATTTTTGTTTATTTATAATTAATCTAAACTGATGCTATTGTATATCTGTTATTAAAATATTTTTGTTTTTTTACGTAAAATTTAAATCAAACAACATTATCAATTGCAACATTACAACATTGTCAACAATTCTATCTGAGAGAACATTACAGCAATGGCTTCCAGTAATTCAAGTAAGTTACATTATAATTGTGATTTGTATATAATATATACTTTAAATTTTATTTTTGTAGGTTATTAATTTTATATGGGTGTAAGTTCACATTATCATTAGATATAGAGTATAAAATCTTAATTTTGTCTGTTAAAATTGCATATCTATTTCAAACTTTATTAATACCACAAAATGTTAGTTAAGTTGAATATTAATTTAATATTATTGGAAGATCAAAAAACTTAGTCAAATAAATATTTGATTCACAATTAAATTATTTTTATAAACCTACCTTACCCCTCTATTGTCAACCCATGTATGTTTTTTGTTTTTTCTTGTTTTTCAAATCAACGCTGTTTGAATGTAATTTTCTGTAATAATTTGTAATTGTATTTGTGCTGCTTTTTCAACAATGTTCCCCCCTCTTTTACCTCTATTTTTATTTGTACTCAACACATTTTGTTCTTTTTACCCATTAGTTTTAAGTTTTAGTCATTAGTGTTTTTTCCTGCCCGAAACGCTTTGCGTAATAGTGGCTTTAGGCATTGTATGTACTAGCTCTATCTATAAAGCCAACAAACTTTGTAAAATCTCTTTATGTATGTACCTTTACCTAAATAAATATTATTATTATTATTATTATTATTATTATTATTATTATTATTATTATTATTTGCAGTTCAAAAGTTGCAATTTTGATTTACATTGAAAATTCCAGATTATTCTTCTCTTATTTAAACATAATAAATTTGGTTTACTTGTGTAATTAATAAAATCTGGTGCTGTACAGGTTCTCAATAATACAATCATAATTCTCCACTCAGTCTTCTGTAGCACTGTACTGCTTTGTGCTCTTTCATTATGCTGCTACTGTGTTTTTTGTACCACTGTATTACATTTTAAACATTTTACTCTTTTTATGATTGCCCAGATTATCTATATTTACAGGCCAGAAGAAACCTTTCCAGCGGTGTTGTCCCATCTGCAGTAATGTCATTAGTGTTCGTCGACATTTCTGCAACTGTGGACACAGCTTTATAGATGAAAAGCGTAAGGGTGATGTAGAGCGGGAGGAGAAATATAAGGAAATGGGTCGAAGAGCTGCTAAGCATTAAAACCTTTGCAGATGATTTAAAGCCATGAAAAAATCTGTAATTATTTCATGCATTCTGTTATTTCTTCAATTAGAATTGTATCATATTGTATTAATATCCATTCTGTTAGGTTTTAAATTGTCCCACAAATAAACAGATTTTAAGCCATTTGATAATTAATTAGTATTAACATTTTCAATTTTGGTGAATACTGCTGTTGCAGGTGTAGACTGCACTGAGGCGTAGACCAGTTAGGAGGTTACTGGAGACGTATTTCAGAACCTACTGTGTCATTTGTTGTAATTGTGATTATAGATCTGTTAGTTCTTGTTTCTTGTTTATTCCTCTGTGGTCACGCTTATGTTCGAGTTAGTTCATTATGCAGTCCGAGGGGCTGGTGTCTAGCTGTCATTGATAGTGTCACAGGAAGGATTTCGAGTAACGTCATTGACATTTCTTTTTTTTGTTTTGTTGTAGTAGTTAGTACTTTATTGAATAAACTAAGTTGTTATGGTTAACACTGTCTTTTCGTTACACCCCCACACATTATTATTGTTATGCAAATGTTCTTCACACTCGACTAATAAAATTGAGACTAATTTTCTGAGCTTTGGATCAAATATACGGCACCACACAACAATAAATTATTGTTGTGAGAGCCCGTGACCTACTCGTTAGATTCGCTTCGGCGATTGGCGAAGGTCGGCGGCCTAAGAGAGGGGATTTCAATTTTCATTGGGGTCTCGGCGTTTGCTCGCGCCTAGTCAATTGTTCATACATGGTCCCAAAGTGAGGAATGAGCTGTTTACTACACTGGTGTGTTAGCTAAGCAAGTCCTTCCTCAGGCGACCTAGTTGAATATCACGACAGGAATAAAGGTTAAAGAATAAAGAAAGTTCTTAGAAATTTTCCGAGCTAAAATTCCTTATACCAATTTCAATTTATTCCAAAACTTCTCACAAGTAATAAAACTCTCACATATATATATATATGTGTGTACTCACCTAGTTGTGTTTGCGGGGGTTGAGCTCTGGCTCTTTGGTCCCGCCTCTCAACCGTCAATCAACAGGTGTACAGATTCCTGAGCCTATCGGGCTCTGTCATATCTACACTTGAAACTGTGTATGGAGTGAGCCTCCACCACATCACCCCCTAATGCATTCCATTTGTCAACCACTCTGACACTAAAAAAGTTCTTTCTAATATCTCTGTGGCTCATTTGGGCACTCAGTTTCCACCTGTGTCCCCTTGTGCGTGTTCCCCTTGTGTTAAATAGACTGTCTTTATCTACCCTATCAATCCCCTTCAGAATCTTGAATGTGGTGATCATGTCCCCCCCTGATCATGTGTGTGTGTGTGTGTGTGTGTGTGTGTGTGTGTGTGTGTGTGTGTGTGTGTGTGTTTGTGTGTGTGTGTGTGTGTGTGTGTGTGTGTGTGTGTGTGTGTGTGTGTGTGTGTGTGTAATTACCTAAGTGTAATTACCTAAGTGTAGTTACAGGATGAGAGCTACGCTCGTGGTGTCCCGTCTTCCCAGCACTCTTTGTCATATAACGCTTTGAAACTACTGACGGTCTTAGCCTCCACCACCTTCTCACTTAACTTGTTCCAACCGTCTACCACTCTATTAAGGTGAATTTTCTTATATTTCTTCGGCATCTGTGTTTAGCTAGTTTAAATCTATGACCTCTTGTTCTTGAAGTTCCAGGTCTCAGGAATCCTTCCCTGTCGATTTTATCAATTCCTGTTACTATTTTGTACGTAGTGATCATATCACCTCTTTTTCTTCTGTCTTCTAGTTTTGGCATGTTTAATGCTTCCAACTCTTCCTCGTAGCTCTTGCCCTTCAGTTCTGGGAGCCACTTCGTAGCATGTCTTTGCACCTTTTCCAGTTTGTTGATGTGCTTCTTAAGATATGGGCACCACACAACAGCTGCATATTCTAGCTTTGGCCTAACAAAAGTCATGAACAATTTCTTTAGTATATCGCCATCCATGCATTTAAATGCAATTCTGAAGTTAGAAAGCATCGCATAGGCTCCTTGCACAATATTCTTTATGTGGTCCTCAGGTGATAGTTTTCTATCTAGAACCACCCCTAGATCTCTTTCTTTATCAGAATTGTTTAAAGATTTCTCACATAATATATAGGTTGTATGGGGTCTATGTTCTCCTATTCCACATTCCATAACATGACATTTATTAACATTAAATTCCATTTGCCAGGTGGTGCTCCATATACTTATTTTGTCCAGGTCTTCTTGAAGGGCATGACAATCATCTAAATTTCTTATCCTTCCTATTATCTTAGCATCATCAGCAAACATGTTCATATAATTCTGTATACCAACTGGTAGATCATTTATGTACACAATAAACATCACTGGTGCAAGAACTGAACCCTGTGGTACTCCACTTGTGACATTTCTCCATTCCGATACATTGCCTCTGATTACTGCCCTCATTTTTCTATCTGTCAGAAAATTTTTCATCCATGATAGAAGCTTACCTGTCACCCCTCCAATATTTTCCAGTTTCCAGAACAACCTCTTATGTGGAACTCTGTCGAAAGCCTCTTTTAGGTCCAGATAGATGCAGTCAACCCAGCCATCTCTTTCCTGTAATATCTCTGTGGCCCGATCATAGAAACTGAGTAAATTCAATACACAGGATCTTCCTGATCGAAAACCATACTGTCTGTCTGATATTATATCATTTCTCTCCAGGTGTTCTACCCATTTAGCTTTGATTAGCTTTTCCAATACTTTCACTATTACACTTGTCAATGATACAGGTCTATAATTGAGGGGGTCTTCCCTGCTGCCACTTTTGTAGATTGGAACTATGTTAGCTTGTTTCCACACGTCTGCTACGATTCCTGTACACAGGGATGCCTGAAAGATCAGGTGAAGTGGAATGCTGAGCTCAGATGCACATTCTCTCAGAACACATGGTGAAACGCCATCTGGGCCAGCTGCTTTGTTCCTCCCGAGCTCCTTTAGCATATTTTCCACTTCATCTCTAGACACCTCTATCCGCTCTATGTTGTTCTCTGGAATTCTTATTGTGTCTGGTTCTCTGAAGATTTCATTTTGTACAAACACACTTTGGAACTTTTCATTTAATGTTTCACACATTTCCTTTTCATTTTCCGTGAATCTGTTTCCCATTTTCAACCTCTGGATATTATCCTTTACCTGCAATTTGTTGTTTATGAATTTGTAGAATAGGCCCGGTTCTGTTTTACATTTATCTGCTATCCCTTTTTCAAAATTTCTTTCTGCCTCTCTCCTTACTGCTGTATAATTGTTTCTCACATCTTTGTATCGCTGGTATGTTTGGGGGTTTGGCCTCTTCCTATACCAATTCCATTTTTGTGTCTTTTGGTCTCTTGCCCTCTCACAATTTCTGTCGAACCAATCCTGTTTTCTGGTCCTGCATCTCTGTTTTGGTATGAATGTTTGTGTGCCTTCCTCGTATAGTTTTAAAAATTTGGCATACATTTTATTTACTTCCCTGCCTAGCAACAATTCTGTCCAATTACACTCATTAAAAAAATTTCGAAGTATGTGTGTGTGTGTGTGTGTGTGTGTGTGTGTGTGTGTACTCACCTAGTTGTGCTTGTGGGGTTTGAGCTCTGGCTCTTTGGTCCCGCCTCTCAACCGTCAATCAACAGGTGTACAGGTTCCTGAGCCTATTGGGTTCTATCATATCTACACTTGAAACTGTGTATGGAGTCAGCCTCCACCACATCACTTCCTAATGCATTCCATTTGTCAACCACCCTGACACTAAAAAAGTTCTTTCTAATATCTCTGTGGCTCATTTGGGCACTCAGTTTCCACCTGTGTTCCCTAGTGCGTGTGCCCCGTGTGTTAAATAGCCTGTCGTTATCAACCCTGTCGATTCCCTTGAGAATCTTGAATGTGGTGATCATGTCCCCCCCTAACTCTTCCGTCTTCCAACGAAGTGAGGTTTAATTCCCGTAGTCTCTCCTCGTAGCTCATACCTCTCAGCTCGGGTACTAGTCTGGTGGCAAACCTTTGATCCTTTTCCAGTTTAGTCTTATGCTTGACTAGATATGGATTCCATGCTGGAGCCGCATACTCCAGGATTGGTCTGACATATGTGGTATATAATGTTCTGAAAAATTCCTTACACAAGTTTCTAAAGGCCGTTCTTATGTTAGCCAACCTGGCATATGCTGCTGATGTTATCCTCTTGATATGAGCTTCAGGGGACAGGTCTGGCGTGATATCAACCCCCAGGTCTTTCTCTCTCTCTGACTCTTGATGTATTTCATCTCCCAAATGGTACCTTGTATCTGGTCTCCTGCTTCCTACCCTTATCTTCATTACATTGCATTTGCTTGGGTTAAACTCTAACGGCCTTTTGTTCGACCATTCCTGCAGTTTGTCCAGGTCTTCTTGAAGCCTCAAGATGTCCTCCTCTGTCTTAATCCTCCTCATAATTTTGGCGTCTTCAGCAAACTTTCAGAGGAATGAGTCTATACCCTCTGGGAGATCATTTACGTATATCAGAAACAGGATAGGTCCAAGTACAGAGCCCTGTGGGACTCCACTGGTGACTTCGTGCCGTTCTGAGGTCTCACCCCTCACTGTAACTCTGCTTCCTATTGCTTAGGTACTCCCTTATCCACTGGAGCGCCCTACCAGTTACTCCTGCCTGTTTCTCCAGCTTATGCATCAACCTTTTATGGGGTACTGTGTCAAAGGCTTTCCGACAGTCCAAAAAAATGCAGTCCGCCCAGCCCTCTCTTTCTTGCTTAATCTGTGTCACCTGATCGTAGAATTCTATCAAGCCTGTAAGGCAAGATTTACCCTCCCTGAATCCATGTTGGCGATTTGTCACGAAGTCCCTTCTCTCCAGATGTGTTACCAGGTTTTTTCTCACGATCTTCTCCATCACCTTGCATGGTATACAAGTCAAGGACACTGGCCTGTAGTTCAGTGCCTCTTGTCTGTCGCCCTTTTTGTATATTGGGACCACATTCGCCGTCTTCCATATTTCTGGTAGGTCTCCCGTCTCTAGTGACTTACTATACACTATGGAGAGTGGCAAGCAAAGTGCCTCTGCACACTCTTTCAGTACCCATGGTGAGATCCCATCTGGACCAACAGCCTTTCTATCATCCAGATCCAGCAGGTGTCTCTTGACCTCCTCTCTCGTAATTTCGAACTCCTCCAAGGCCGCCTGGTTTACCTCCCTTTCTCCTAGCACAGTGACCTCACCCTGTTCTATTGTGAAGACCTCCTGGAACCTCTTGTTGAGTTCCTCACACACCTCTCTGTCATTCTCTGTATACCTGTCCTCGCCTGTTCTAAGTTTCAGTACCTGTTCTTTTACTGTTGTTTTCCTTCTGATGTGACTGTGGAGTAGCTTTGGTTCAGTCTTGGCTTTGTTTGCTATATCATTTTCAAATTTTTCTCTGCTTCTCTTCTCACCCTGACGTACTCATTCCTGGTTCTCTGGTATCTCTCTCTGCTTTCTGGTGTTCTGTTATTCCGGAAGTTCCTCCACGCCTTTTTGTTCAGTTTCTTCGCTTCGATACATGCCCTATTATACCATGGATTCTTCTGTTGCTTCTCGGATTTTTCCCTTTGGGCCGGGATGAACCTGTTTACTGCCTCCTGACACTTTTGGGTAACATAGTCCATCATACCCTGTACAGACTTGTCTCTGAGGTTTGTGTCCCAAGGTATTTCACTTAGGAAACTTCTCATCTGTTCATAATTCCCCTTTCGGTATGCCAGCCTTTTGATTCCTAGTTCTTTTTTGGGGGAGATAAGTCCTAGCTCTACCAAGTACTCAAAGTTCAATACACTGTGGTCACTCATTCCCAAGGGCGCTTCCATCTTAACTTCCCTTATATCCCATTCATTTAGGGTAAATATCAAATCAAGCATTGCTGGTTCATCTTCTCTCATTCTTGTTGGTTCTTTGGTGTGCTGGCTTAGAAAGTTTCTTGTTGCCACGTCCAGCAGCTTAGCTCTCCATGTTTCTGGTCCTCCATGCGGGTCTCTGTTCTTCCAATCTATCTTCCCATGGTTGAAGTCTCCCATAATTAGTAATCCATATCCATTCCTGCTAGCAACAGAAGCTGCTCTTTCTATTATGTTAATGGTGGCCATGTTGTTTCTATCATATTCCTGTCTAGGTCTTCTGTCATTTGGTGGTGGATTATATATGACTGCGACTATAATTTTTTTCCCTCCATTTGTTACAGTACCTGCTATGTAGTCACTGAAACCTTCACAGCCCTGAATATCCATCTCCTCAAAATCCCAGCCTTTTCTTACCAGCAGAGCTATACCACCCCCACCTCTTCCTTCCCTCTCTTTCCTCATAACATAATAGTCCTGTGGGAACACTGCATTTGTTATCGTTTTCGTGATCTTTGTTTCTGTGAGGGCTATTATGTCTGGGTTTTCCTCTAGTACCAGTTCTCCAAGCTCATTTGCTTTATTTGTAATTCCATCTATGTTAGTGTACATCGCTTTGAGGCTCACTTTCTTCTGTCCCTTCTCAAATCGCCTCCTTGGGGAGTGTTCTGCTGGTGGGGGAGGCTGTTCCATGGTTGTGAGGACCTGTGAGGTGGATAACAGGGTCTCAGAGGATACTGGGATGAGGGGCGGGGGATCCAGTGAAGGGGGAGGGACAGGGAGGGTATGGGGTGAAAGGGGAGGGAGGATGGGAAGGAAAGGGGGGAAGGGAGGACTCGGGAGGAGGGGAGGGGTAGAAGGGTGGGGATTGGGTGTGGGGGTAGGGAGATTTGGCTGAACATTTGAGTGGGGGCAGGGAGGGTTTGGGGTAGAGGGGTTTTCTATGCAGAGGAGGGAGGCGGGGTTGTCCTCCCTTCTGGTGTTACTGGGTAGCTGGTTGTGGGTTCCCCCCTCGCCTCTGGAGGTGTTGTGCTGGGAGCTGTAACTTCCTGGTTTTCCCCTCTCGCCCTGCGCCTCTTCCTTGCTTCTGCCGCCACGGCTCTCTCCTCCCTTGTCATGTCTCTCTGGAGGAATACATTTTTTAATTTTCCCACGTTTTTCAGGGAGCTTTTCCTTGATAGGATCTTCTCTTTTGTGTTCGTGTTTGCAAACACTATCTTTATCATTCGGTCTCGGTCTTTGTTGTACCGGCCTAGCCTGAAAACCTTCTCAATGCTATGCTCAGCCTCTTCCATGTCTAGTGCCTTTAGTACTTCATTCACTGCTGCTTTGTCCTTGTCATTCCATTTATGTGTGTGTCATACCTACATGTGTGTGTGTGTGTGTGTGTGTGTGTGTGTGTGTGTGTGTGTGTGTGTGTGTGTGTGTGTGTGTGTACTCACCTAATTGTGCTTGCGGGGGTTGAGCTTTGGCTCTTTGGACCCGTCTCTCAACTGTCAATCAACTGGTGTACAGATGCCTGAGCCTACTGGGCTCTATCATATCTACATTTGAAACTGTGTATGGAATCAGGCTCCACCACATCACTTCCTAGTGCATTCCATTTATTAACTACTCTGACACTGAAAAAATTCTTTCTAACGTCTTTGTGGCTCACCTGGGTACTAAGTTTCTACCTGTGTCCCCTTGTTCGTGTCCCACCCTTGCTGAAGAGTTTGTCTTTGTCCACCCTGTCAATTTCCCTGAGAATTTTGTAGGTGGTTATCATGTCTCCCCTTACTCTTCTGTTTCCCAGGGATGTGAGGTTCAGCTTCTTTAGCCTTTTCTCGTAGCTCAATCCTCTCAGTTCCGGGACGAGCCTGGTGGCATACCGCTGAATCTTCTCTAACTTTGTCTTGTGTTTAACTAGGTATGGACTCTAGGCTGGAGCTGCATACTCTAGGATTTGTCTTACATAAGTGGTATACAGGGTTATGAAAGATTCCTTACACAAGTTTCTGAAGGCAGTTCTTATGTTGGCCAGTCTAGCATACGCCGCTGATGATATTCTTTTGATGTGGGCCTCTGGGGACAGGTTCGGTGTGATATCAACCTCCAGATCCTTCTCTCTATTTGACTCTTGCAGGATTTCCCCTTCCAGATGATACCTTGTGTTCAGCCTACTGCTCCCTTCGCCTAATTTCATCACCTTATTCTTTCCTGAGTTGAACTTTAACAGCCATTTTCTAGACCATTCCTCCAGTTTATCCAGGTCATCCTGTAGTCTCTGTCTATCTTCATCCGTCTTGATTCTTCTCATAATTTATGCATCATCAGTAAACATCGAGAGGAATGAGTCTATACCCTCTGGAAGATCGTTCACATATATTAGAAACAGGATGGGTCCAAGTACTGAGCCCTGTGGGACTCCGCTGGTGACATCTCGCCACTCTGATGTCTCCCCCCTCACCGTTACTCGCTGTTTCCTGTTGCTTAAGTACTCCCTTATCCACTGGAGCACCTTCCCTTTAGTAGTGTAAAGTGCGACTAGAACCGCGCGCACCAGCTGCCAGGTGGCAC
>NW_027189339.1:228532-253532 GCF_040958095.1 Procambarus clarkii
AAAATTCCAGCCTATCGATCTTTATATTTAGGAAAACATCTAATAAATTTGGAAATGAATTTTTCGTTCGCCGACAGTTTCCTGTTACTATTTAACCCTCTATGCTTTAATGTCGCTGGTCATTGTGACTTTCCCAGGATTTATATATGTTTTGTAGTAGCATTTAGTCAGACTACAGTAATTTAACTAATGGGAAACCTTTATAGTCGTCGTAAATTAGTAATAATCATTTATCAAATAATAAATTAGTAAACATGTACAACTTCTTATGTTACGACTTTTCGGGTAGGCCGTTCTGCTTGTTTACAACCCCAATGTTTCAAAAAACAGAATACTTTTAATATATAAGTGACTTAGTATGCTCTAATACATGGTCCTCAATGAAAATTATTTTTTTTTTTTGGTAATTTGTCAATAATGAATAAGATTTGTTACTGTTGATCTTTATATTAAGAAAAACATCTAAGAAATTTGGTATTGAATTTTCGTTCAAATAAAGTTTCCAGTTACTATTTCCTAGTTATCCTAAATGTAGGTGGTCATTATTTTACTGTTATGTATATAGAAATTTAGCATTATGCCTTTATAATACAGAACAATTTGGTCGTTCCACTGCCTCATAATTATATAAAATTCATTGTGACAAATACTTGATAATTAAAATCAGAGTTTTTTGACAACTATAAAAAATCCTGTTGAAATCATGCCGTTTTGAGTTGTCATACGCTTCTTAGTAAATAATATTGTGTAATGTTTGGCACAATTTATCACTGTATTTACAAACTGTTTAGGTATTAATGTATTCATTTTTTTAATGTGTAATATGTTACTTAATCCTAAACTTCTTTTGCAACATTTATATCATATATATATAATTGTCGCGAAACGGCGTATGAAAAAATAAATTTCCCCAAATGAAATTAGTGTATCGGCGATCGAGCGGCCATATTTAAAAGTGTATACTCTTGTCACTGTTCTGACATTAGTTTTCGATGTACGTATTTCATTTTTGTACCAATGTGTTCGCAATAGAATGTTCTAGAAGAACATAAGTATAAAATGTCACATAAGGATGTGTTCGACCGGCAACATATATAAAAACTACGTCGATTATACTCGTCGTATCAATAATACAATTGTTTTACCACGCTGATTCAATGCCAAACTGTTTTCTCAAATAAGCTCTTCGGCTATTAGAGAAAACGTAAATTTCATGGCGAACATTTGTAAACTATCCCCAAGTAGATCGGATCGAAATTGGAATTTATACAAATATTTATTCTCGTGTTGCCCGCCAGTGTCACCCTTGAGTAACCAGAAACGGATATAAAAACTAGGCTAACTCATCCTAATCCTTGCACAAGCCCTCCAGAATTTCTTTATTGAAGATCAGCAAAAAATTATTGCGCAGCTCATATTATACAGTTTAAGAATGAGATTTCATTGTTCTAAAGGAATGAAAATGACACTGCCTTAATCTCAGTCGATTAAGGCAGTGTCTGGGATGCTCCTGGTGCCGGTGCCTGGTGCTCGTGAACCAGGCGCGGCCATAGTGTACGTTTAATTGTTCTTTTAGTGTAAATAACGGAATAAAATGTAAGACATAGTCTGCAGATCTTTTTCCAGATGTCTTTTAATTTTTTTTCCTAAAGAAAACTAAGATATTGCGAATTTTGCTTAACAAGTACATTAATTATTAACTTTTTGTCGTTATTATTGTTATAATTAAAAGAATTACACCTTGTTTTTTGCTTATGTACAAAACAGAGTCTAATAACCACAGTTCGTTGCCCCTAAATCAACACAACATAACCAGTTTACTCATGTCATCGCCCCTAAATCAACAAGAACAACCAGTGTATTATTGTAAATATTTATATCTTAGGATTTCTTAGCAAGGGTTATTCATTTTTAATACTGGTTTTAGGTTAGATTAACCTTCGTAACCTTCGTAACCTTCGTATGCTGTATACGAACTGAACGACCGGGCTTCACAACAAAAACATGGCCACATCAGTTGGATTATTCCGGTAATATTGAACTACTGTTCATTGTTATTAGTTTAACAATACTGTTAGGGAATGTCATAAGAGTTAGGGAATGTCATAAGAGTAGTCACAGGGCAACAAAAGATACCCAGCTTCTGGGTACGGGATCTTTGCCCGAAACGCTATGCGTGCTAGTGGCTTTACAATAATAATAATAATTTATTTAGGAAAAATATATACATAGATGCAGAGTTACAGTACAAATATTCTGTTTGATTTATAGATAAAGGTAGTACATACAATACCTAAAGCCACTAGTACGCATAGCGTTTCGGGCAAGATTGTAAAATCATCATTATTCCTATTTTCTCTCTTAACCCCCAGTGTACCTTCTCGTATAAAAATAAATAAATAACCAGGGTTTTTTATGCGGCTGTGCTGAAAGCCTGACGTAAAATAAATCATTGTGTCGGAGAACAGGAAGCTACAAATTAGGCTTATATTGAGGTTCCCCCCTCCCCTCTTTTCCCCCAATTACGGGTCTGTCTAATTACCACAAGCTACCACAAGCTACACAAGCTTCACAAAGCTTCCTGGCAATACGTTAGTAATGAATAAATATGATATGTTAGGCTGACCTAACGTAACCTAACCTAATCAAACCTAACCTAACCTAATCAAAACCTAACCAAATCTAACCTAACCAAATCTAACCTAACCAAATCTAACCTAACCTAATCAAACCTAACCAAATCTAACCAAACCAAATCTAACCTAACCAAATCTAACCTAACCAAATCTAACCTAACTTAACCAAACCAAACCTAACCTAACCTAACCAACGCTTGGATCGTCGACTTGATTTGGTGTCACCAGTTCTTTATTTTCGTCTAATTTCTTTATAGAAAGATACTTTTTCAGATTAAAATTATGTTTTTTCGTGTTGTACATTCAGTACCAACATTATAATGAGTAAATATATCTTATTTATTCATTACTAACATATTGCCAGGAAGCTATGTGAAGCTTGTGTAGCTTGTGGTAGCTTGTAATTAGACAGACCGCCAATTACTGGTGGTGTAAATCAGCCTAGCCTACTTCTTCCTAGCATAACCTAGCCAACACTAGCCAAGCCTAGTCTAGCAAACAGCCCTTGAACCCCCTACTGTTAAGACTCTACTCTCTGATTGTAGCTATGACACCTATTATTAATTTCCTTCTGTATCTTTAGCTCCAGTATGTTGTTATATTATGCTGTGCAAATTTGGGACCTGGCCCTCCAGTATCTTACATATATGTATTATTTGATACCATTCTTGTCTCCTGTCCAGAGAGTACATTTTGAAAGCTTTGAGACGGTCTCAATTATTTAGATGTTTTATCATTTATATGTTTGCTGTTTATGGTCTCTTTATTTCCTCTAATTCAGAGATTTCTCCTGTTCAGAAAGGGGGAGTCAGTACTGAGCAATACTCAAGATGGGACAGCACCAGTTATTTAAATAGTATTAGCATTACTGTGGGTGGGGTCTTTGAATTTTAACATTCTCATAAAGCATCCCATTATTTTTCTGGCCGCCACTATATTTGCTCGGTTATGTTCACAAAGTGTGAGGTCGTCAGACGTCGTAACTCTCAGATCTCTTGCATGTTTTTTCCTTCTTAGAGTAGGTCTGATTGTGTCCTGTGTTCCTCGTTTCATTTAATATCCTCGTTTCTACCATACTTCAGCACCTGTAACTTATCACTGTTATTTCTGTTTTTTCAATGTCTCCTACAGTGTCAATTTTCTTGTGTCTTCTGTATCATCTGTAAAGTTTCATTGTTCAAATGTGTTATAAAATACATGCACCACCATCTTAGTGGTGCATATATGCATTCTACCTTGCATTTATATGCAAGGTAGAAAAATATGCATGAAAA
The DNA here is from genome assembly GCF_040958095.1 of Procambarus clarkii. Classification (NCBI taxonomy): domain Eukaryota; kingdom Metazoa; phylum Arthropoda; class Malacostraca; order Decapoda; family Cambaridae; genus Procambarus; species Procambarus clarkii. The sequence continues at coordinate 232,443 of NW_027189339.1, forward strand.
AATATATATGAAAAATATGCATTTTTGTTTATTTATAATTAATCTAAACTGATGCTATTGTATATCTGTTATTAAAATATTTTTGTTTTTTTACGTAAAATTTAAATCAAACAACATTATCAATTGCAACATTACAACATTGTCAACAATTCTATCTGAGAGAACATTACAGCAATGGCTTCCAGTAATTCAAGTAAGTTACATTATAATTGTGATTTGTATATAATATATACTTTAAATTTTATTTTTGTAGGTTATTAATTTTATATGGGTGTAAGTTCACATTATCATTAGATATAGAGTATAAAATCTTAATTTTGTCTGTTAAAATTGCATATCTATTTCAAACTTTATTAATACCACAAAATGTTAGTTAAGTTGAATATTAATTTAATATTATTGGAAGATCAAAAAACTTAGTCAAATAAATATTTGATTCACAATTAAATTATTTTTATAAACCTACCTTACCCCTCTATTGTCAACCCATGTATGTTTTTTGTTTTTTCTTGTTTTTCAAATCAACGCTGTTTGAATGTAATTTTCTGTAATAATTTGTAATTGTATTTGTGCTGCTTTTTCAACAATGTTCCCCCCTCTTTTACCTCTATTTTTATTTGTACTCAACACATTTTGTTCTTTTTACCCATTAGTTTTAAGTTTTAGTCATTAGTGTTTTTTCCTGCCCGAAACGCTTTGCGTAATAGTGGCTTTAGGCATTGTATGTACTAGCTCTATCTATAAAGCCAACAAACTTTGTAAAATCTCTTTATGTATGTACCTTTACCTAAATAAATATTATTATTATTATTATATATTATTATTATTATTATTATTATTATTTGCAGTTCAAAAGTTGCAGTTTTGATTTACATTGAAAATTCCAGATTATTCTTCTCTTATTTAAACATAATAAATTTGGTTTGCTTGTGTAATTAATAAAATCTGGTGCTGTACAGGTTCTCAATAATACAATCATAATTCTCCACTCAGTCTTCTGTAGCACTGTACTGCTTTGTGCTCTTTCATTATGCTGCTACTGTGTTTTTTGTACCACTGTATTACATTTTAAACATTTTACTCTTTTTATGATTGCCCAGATTATCTATATTTACAGGCCAGAAGAAACCTTTCCAGCGGTGTTGTCCCATCTGCAGTAATGTCATTAGTGTTCGTCGACATTTCTGCAACTGTGGACACAGCTTTATAGATGAAAAGCGTAAGGGTGATGTAGAGCGGGAGGAGAAATATAAGGAAATGGGTCGAAGAGCTGCTAAGCATTAAAACCTTTGCAGATGATTTAAAGCCATGAAAAAATCTGTAATTATTTCATGCATTCTGTTATTTCTTCAATTAGAATTGTATCATATTGTATTAATATCCATTCTGTTAGGTTTTAAATTGTCCCACAAATAAACAGATTTTAAGCCATTTGATAATTAATTAGTATTAACATTTTCAATTTTGGTGAATACTGCTGTTGCAGGTGTAGACTGCACTGAGGCGTAGACCAGTTAGGTGGTTACTGGAGACGTATTTCAGAACCTACTGTGTCATTTGTTGTAATTGTGATTATAGATCTGTTAGTTCTTGTTTCTTGTTTATTCCTCTGTGGTCACGCTTATGTTCGAGTTAGTTCATTATGCAGTCCGAGGGGCTGGTGTCTAGCTGTCATTGATAGTGTCACAGGAAGGATTTCGAGTAACGTCATTGACATTTCTTTTTTTTGTTTTGTTGTAGTAGTTAGTACTTCATTGAATAAACTAAGTTGTTATGGTTAACACTGTCTTTTCGTTACACCCCCACACATTATTATTGTTATGCAAATGTTCTTCACACTCGACTAATAAAATTGAGACTAATTTTCTGAGCTTTGGATCAAATATACGGCACCACACAACAATAAATTATTGTTGTGAGAGCCCGTGACCTACTCGTTAGATTCGCTTCGGCGATTGGCGAAGGTCGGCGGCCTAAGAGAGGGGATTTCAATTTTCATTGGGGTCTCGGCGTTTGCTCGCGCCTAGTCAATTGTTCATACATGGTCCCAAAGTGAGGAATGAGCGTTTACTACACTGGTGTGTTAGCTAAGCAAGTCCTTCCTCAGGCGACCTAGTTGAATATCACGACAGGAATAAAGGTTAAAGAATAAAGAAAATTCTTAGAAATTTTCCGAGCTAAAATTCCTTATACCAATTTCAATTTATTCCAAAACTTCTCACAAGTAATAAAACTCTCACATATATATATATATGTGTGTACTCACCTAGTTGTACTCACCTAGTTGTTTTGCGGGGGTTGAGCTCTGGCTCTTTGGTCCCGCCTCTCAACCGTCAATCAACAGGTGTACAGATTCCTGAGCCTATCGGGCTCTGTCATATCTACACTTGAAACTGTGTATGGAGTGAGCCTCCACCACATCACTTCCTAATGCATTCCATTTGTCAACCACTCTGACACTAAAAAAGTTCTTTCTAATATCTCTGTAGCTCATTTGGGCACTCAGTTTCCACCTGTGTCCCCTTGTGCGTGTTCCCCTTGTGTTAAATAGACTGTCTTTATCTACCCTATCAATCCCCTTCAGAATCTTGAATGTGGTGATCATGTCCCCCCCTGATCATGTGTGTGTGTGTGTGTGTGTGTGTGTGTGTGTGTGTGTGTGTGTGTTGTTTGTGTGTGTGTGTGTGTGTGTGTGTGTGTGTGTGTGTGTGTAATTACCTAAGTGTAATTACCTAAGTGTAGTTACAGGATGAGAGCTACGCTCGTGGTGTCCCGTCTTCCCAGCACTCTTTGTCATATAACGCTTTGAAACTACTGACGGTCTTAGCCTCCACCACCTTCTCACTTAACTTGTTCCAACCGTCTACCACTCTATTTGCGAAGGTGAATTTTCTTATATTTCTTCGGCATCTGTGTTTAGCTAGTTTAAATCTATGACCTCTTGTTCTTGAAGTGCCAGGTCTCAGGAATCCTTCCCTGTCGATTTTATCAATTCCTGTTACTATTTTGTACGTAGTGATCATATCACCTCTTTTTCTTCTGTCTTCTAGTTTTGGCATGTTTAATGCTTCCAACCTCTCCTCGTAGCTCTTGCCCTTCAGTTCTGGGAGCCACTTCGTAGCATGTCTTTGCACCTTTTCCAGTTTGTTGATGTGCTTCTTAAGATATGGGCACCACACAACAGCTGCATATTCTAGCTTTGGCCTAACAAAAGTCATGAACAATTTCTTTAGTATATCGCCATCCATGTATTTAAATGCAATTCTGAAGTTAGAAAGCATCGCATAGGCTCCTTGCACAATATTCTTTATGTGGTCCTCAGGTGATAGTTTTCTATCTAGAACCACCCCTAGATCTCTTTCTTTATCAGAATTGTTTAAAGATTTCTCACATAATATATAGGTTGTATGGGGTCTATGTTCTCCTATTCCACATTCCATAACATGACATTTATTAACATTAAATTCCATTTGCCAGGTGGTGCTCCATATACTTATTTTGTCCAGGTCTTCTTGAAGGGCATGACAATCATCTAAATTTCTTATCCTTCCTATTATCTTAGCATCATCAGCAAACATGTTCATATAATTCTGTATACCAACTGGTAGATCATTTATGTACACAATAAACATCACTGGTGCAAGAACTGAACCCTGTGGTACTCCACTTGTGACATTTCTCCATTCCGATACATTGCCTCTGATTACTGCCCTCATTTTTCTATCTGTCAGAAAATTTTTCATCCATGATAGAAGCTTACCTGTCACCCCTCCAATATTTTCCAGTTTCCAGAACAACCTCTTATGTGGAACTCTGTCGAAAGCCTCTTTTAGGTCCAGATAGATGCAGTCAACCCAGCCATCTCTTTCCTGTAATATCTCTGTGGCCCGATCATAGAAACTGAGTAAATTCAATACACAGGATCTTCCTGATCGAAAACCATACTGTCTGACTGATATTATATCATTTCTCTCCAGGTGTTCTACCCATTTAGTTTTGATTAGCTTTTCCAATACTTTCACTATTACACTTGTCAATGATACAGGTCTATAATTGAGGGGGTCTTCCCTGCTGCCACTTTTGTAGATTGGAACTATGTTAGCTTGTTTCCACACGTCTGCTACGATTCCTGTACACAGGGATGCCTGAAAGATCAGGTGAAGTGGAATGCTGAGCTCAGATGCACATTCTCTCAGAACACATGGTGAAACGCCATCTGGGCCAGCTGCTTTGTTCCTCCCGAGCTCCTTTAGCATATTTTCCACTTCATCTCTAGACACCTCTATCCGCTCTATGTTGTTCTCTGGAATTCTTATTGTGTCTGGTTCTCTGAAGATTTCATTTTGTACAAACACACTTTGGAACTTTTCATTTAATGTTTCACACATTTCCTTTTCATTTTCCGTGAATCTGTTTCCCATTTTCAACCTCTGGATATTATCCTTTACCTGCAATTTGTTGTTTATGAATTTGTAGAATAGGCCCGGTTCTGTTTTACATTTATCTGCTATCCCTTTTTCAAAATTTCTTTCTGCCTCTCTCCTTACTGCTGTATAATTGTTTCTCACATCTTTGTATCGCTGGTATGTTTGGGGGTTTGGCCTCTTCCTATACTAATTCCATTTTTGTGTCTTTTGGTCTCTTGCCCTCTCACAATTTCTGTCGAACCAATCCTGTTTTCTGGTCCTGCATCTCTGTTTTGGTATGAATGTTTGTGTGCCTTCCTCGTATAGTTTTAAAAATTTGGCATACATTTCATTTACTTCCCTGCCTAGCAACAATTCTGTCCAATTACACTCATTAAAAAAATTTCGAAGTATGTGTGTGTGTGTGTGTGTGTGTGTGTGTGTGTGTGTGTGTGTGTGTGTGTGTGTACTCACCTAGTTGTGCTTGTGGGGTTTGCGCTCTGGCTCTTTGGTCCCGCCTCTCAACCGTCAATCAACAGGTGTACAGGTTCCTGAGCCTATTGGGTTCTATCATATCTACACTTGAAACTGTGTATGGAGTCAGCCTCCACCACATCACTTCCTAATGCATTCCATTTGTCAACCACCCTGACACTAAAAAAGTTCTTTCTAATATCTCTGTGGCTCATTTGGGCACTCAGTTTCCACCTGTGTTCCCTAGTGCGTGTGCCCCGTGTGTTAAATAGCCTGTCGTTATCAACCCTGTCGATTCCCTTGAGAATCTTGAATGTGGTGATCATGTCCCCCCCCTAACTCTTCCGTCTTCCAACGAAGTGAGGTTTAATTCCCGTAGTTTCTCCTCGTAGCTCATACCTCTCAGCTCGGGTACTAGTCTGGTGGCAAACCTTTGATCCTTTTCCAGTTTAGTCTTATGCTTGACTAGATATGGATTCCATGCTGGAGCCGCATACTCCAGGATTGGTCTGACATATGTGGTATATAATGTTCTGAAAAATTCCTTACACAAGTTTCTAAAGGCCGTTCTTATGTTAGCCAACCTGGCATATGCTGCTGATGTTATCCTCTTGATATGAGCTTCAGGGGACAGGTCTGGCGTGATATCAACCCCCAGGTCTTTCTCTCTCTCTGACTCTTGATGTATTTCATCTCCCAAATGGTACCTTGTATCTGGTCTCCTGCTTCCTACCCTTATCTTCATTACATTGCATTTGCTTGGGTTAAACTCTAACGGCCTTTTGTTCGACCATTCCTGCAGTTTGTCCAGGTCTTCTTGAAGCCTCAAGATGTCCTCCTCTGTCTTAATCCTCCTCATAATTTTGGCGTCTTCAGCAAACTTTCAGAGGAATGAGTCTATACCCTCTGGGAGATCATTTACGTATATCAGAAACAGGATAGGTCCAAGTACAGAGCCCTGTGGGACTCCACTGGTGACTTCATGCCGTTCTGAGGTCTCACCCCTCACTGTAACTCTGCTTCCTATTGCTTAGGTACTCCCTTATCCACTGGAGCGCCCTACCAGTTACTCCTGCCTGTTTCTCCAGCTTATGCATCAACCTTTTATGGGGTACTGTGTCAAAGGCTTTCCGACAGTCCAAAAAAATGCAGTCCGCCCGTCCTCTCTTTCTTGCTTAATCTTTGTCACCTGATCGTAGAATTCTATCAAGGCTGTAAGGCAAGATTTACCCTCCCTGAACCATGTTGATGTGTTGATACGAAGTCTCTTCTCTCCAGATGTGTTACTAGGTTTTTTCTCACAATCTTCTCCATCACCTTGCATGGTATACAAGTTAAGGACACTTGCCTGTAGTTCAGTGCCTCTAGTCTGTCACCCTTTTTGTATATTGGTACTACATTAGCAGTCTTCCATATTTCTGGTAGGTCCCCCGTTTCCAGTGACTTACTATACACTATGGAGAGTGGCAAGCAAAGTGCTCCTGCACACTCTTTCAATACCCATGGTGAGATTCCGTCCGGCCAAACAGCTTTTCTCACATCCAGCTCCAATAGGGGCTTCTTGACCTCATCTCTTGTAATTTCGAACATATCCAAGGTCACCTGGTTTGCTGCTACCTCTACTAGCGCCGTGACATCTCCATGTTCTATTGTAAAGACCTCCTGGAACCTTTTGTTGAGTTCTTCACACACCTCTTTGTCATTCTCTGTGTACCTGCCCTCGCCCACCCTAAGTTTCATCACCTGTTCCTTCACTGTTGTTTTCCTCCTGATGTGACTGTGTAGTAGCTTGGGTTCGGTCTTGGCTTTATTAGCTATATCATTTTCATGCCTTTTCTCAGCTGCTCTTCTCACACTGACATACTCGTTCCTGGTTCTCTGGTATCTCTCTCTACTTTCTGGTGTTCTGTTATTACGGAAACTCCTCCATACCCTTTTGTTCAGCTCCTTTACTTTCATACATTCCTTATTAAACCACGGATTCTTCCTTTGCTTCTCTGTTGTTTTTTACTGTCGGGCTGGGACAAACCTGCTTACAGCCTCCTGACATTTTTGGGTGACATAGTCCATCATGTCTTGTACTGACTTGGTTCCAAGTTTTGTGTCCCAATGTATATCCCATAGGAATTTATTCATCTCCTCATAGTTTCCCTTTCGGTACGCCAGCCCTTTGTTTCCCAGTTCTTTTTTGGGGGTGATAATTCCCAGCTCAACCAGGTACTCAAAGCTCAATACACTATGATCACTCATTCCCAATGTGGGTTCCAACTTAACTTCCCCTTTTATCCGGCTCATTTAGGGCAAATATCAGATCAAGCAAGGCTGGTTCATACCCTCCTCTCATTCTTGTCGGTCCCTTGACGAGTTGACTTAGAAAGTTTCTTGTTGCCACATCCAGCAGCTTAGCTCTCCATGTGTCAAGGCCTCCATGTGGGTCTCTGTTCCCCCAATCTATTTTCCCATGGTTGAAGTCTCCCATGATTAGAAGTCTGGATCCGTTCCTGCTAGCCACAGAAGCTGCTCTCTCTATTATATTGATGGTGGCCAAGTTGTTTCTATCATATTCCTGTCTGGGTCTTCTGTCATTCGGTGGGGGGTTATATATGACTACTATCATAATTTTCTGTCCTCCAGTTGCTATGGTGCCTGATATGTAGTCACTGAAACCTTCACATTTCTGAATTACCATCTCTTCGTAACTCCAACCTTCTCTTAGTAGCAAAGTAGCGTCTCTTCAGTGTTGAATAGTTCATCCTTGTTTACCCTGGTCGATTCCCCTGAGAATTTTGTAGGTTGTGATCATATCTTTATGTGTGTGTGTGTGTGTGTGTGTGTGTGTGTGTGTGGTGTGTGTGTGTGTGTGTGTGTGTGTGTGTGTGTGTGTGTGTGTGTGTGTGTGTGTTTGTGTGTGTACTCACCTAGTTGTGTTTGCGGGGGTTGAGCTCTGGCTCTTTGGTCCCGCCTCTCAACCGTCAATCAACAGGTGTACAGATTCCTGAGCCTATCGGGCTCTGTCATATCTACACTTGAAACTGTGTATGGAGCCAGCCTCCACCACATCACCCCCTAATGCATTCCATTTGTCAACCACTCTGACACTAAAAAAGTTCTTTCTAATATCTCTGTGGCTCATTTGGGCACTCAGTTTCCACCTGTGTCCCCTTGTGCATGTTCCCCTTGTGTTAAATAGACTGTCTTTATCTACCCTATCAATCCCCTTCAGAATCTTGAATGTGGTGATCATGTCCCCCCTAACTCTTCTGTCTTCCAGCGAAGTGAGGTTTAATTCCCGTAGTCTCTCCTCGTAGCTCATACCCCTCAGCTCGGGTACTAGTCTGGTGGCAAACCTTTGAACCTTTTCCAGTTTAGTCTTATCCTTGATTAGGTATGGACTCCATGCTGGGGCTGTATACTCCAGGATTGGCCTGACATATGTGGTATACAAAGTTCTGAATGATTCTTTACACAAGTTTCTGAATGCCGTTCGTATGTTGGCCAGCCTGGCATATGCCGCTGATGTTATCCGCTTGATATGTGCTGCAGGAGACAGGTCTGGCGTGATATCAACCCCCATGTCTTTTTCCTTCTCTGACTCCTGAAGAATTTCCTCTCCCAGATGATACCTTGTATCTGGCCTCCTGCTCCCTACACCTATCTTCATTACATTACATTTGGTTGGGTTAAACTCTAACAACCATTTGTTCGACCATTCCTTCAGCTTGTCTAGGTCTTCTTGAAGCCTCAAACAGTCCTCTTCTGTTTTAATCCTTCTCATAATTTTAGCATCGTCCGCAAACATTGAGAGAAATGAATCGATACCCTCCGGGAGATCATTTACATATATCAGAAACAAGATAGGACCGAGTACAGAGCCCTGTGGGACTCCACTGGTGACTACACGCCAATCGGAGGTCTCACCCCTCACCGTAACTCTCTGCTTCCTATTGCTTAGATACTCCCTTATCCACTGGAGCACCTTACCAGCTACACCTGCCTGTCTCTCCAGCTTATGTACCAGCCTTTTATGCGGTACTGTGTCAAAGGCTTTCCGACAATCCAAGAAAATGCAGTCCGCCCAGCCCTCTCTTTCTTGCTTAATCTGTGTCACCTGATCGTAGAATTCTATCAAGCCTGTAAGGCAAGATTTACCCTCCCTGAATCCATGTTGGCGATTTGTCACGAAGTCCCTTCTCTCCAGATGTGTTACCAGGTTTTTTCTCACGATCTTCTCCATCACCTTGCATGGTATACAAGTCAAGGACACTGGCCTGTAGTTCAGTGCCTCTTGTCTGTCGCCCTTTTCGTATATTGGGACCACATTCGCCGTCTTCCATATTTCTGGTAGGTCTCCCGTCTCTAGTGACTTACTATACACTATGGAGAGTGGCAAGCAAAGTGCCTCTGCACACTCTTTCAGTACCCATGGTGAGATCCCATCTGGACCAACAGCCTTTCTAACATCCAGATCCAGCAGGTGTCTCTTGACCTCCTCTCTCGTAATTTCGAACTCCTCCAAGGCCGCCTGGTTTACCTCCCTTTCTCCTAGCACAGTGACCTCACCCTGTTCTATTGTGAAGACCTCCTGGAACCTCTTGTTGAGTTCCTCACACACCTCTCTGTCATTCTCTGTATACCTGTCCTCGCCTGTTCTAAGTTTCAGTACCTGTTCTTTTACTGTTGTTTTCCTTCTGATGTGACTGTGGAGTAGCTTTGGTTCAGTCTTGGCTTTGTTTGCTATATCATTTTCAAATTTTTCTCTGCTTCTCTTCTCACCCTGACGTACTCATTCCTGGTTCTCTGGTATCTCTCTCTGCTTTCTGGTGTTCTGTTATTCCGGAAGTTCCTCCACGCCTTTTTGTTCAGTTTCTTCGCTTCGATACATGCCCTATTATACCATGGATTCTTCTGTTGCTTCTCGGATTTTTCCCTTTGGGCCGGGATGAACCAGTTTACTGCCTCCTGACACTTTTGGGTAACATAGTCCATCATACCCTGTACAGACTTGTCTCTGAGGTTTGTGTCCCAAGGTATTTCACTTAGGAAACTTCTCATCTGTTCATAATTCCCCTTTCGGTATGCCAGCCTTTTGATTCCTAGTTCTTTTTTGGGGGAGATAAGTCCTAGCTCTACCAAGTACTCAAAGTTCAATACACTGTGGTCACTCATTCCCAAGGGCGCTTCCATCTTAACTTCCCTTATATCCCATTCATTTAGGGTAAATATCAAATCAAGCATTGCTGGTTCATCTTCTCTCATTCTTGTTGGTTCTTTGGTGTGCTGGCTTAGAAAGTTTCTTGTTGCCACGTCCAGCAGCTTAGCTCTCCATGTTTCTGGTCCTCCATGCGGGTCTCTGTTCTTCCAATCTATCTTCCCATGGTTGAAGTCTCCCATAATTAGTAATCCATATCCATTCCTGCTAGCAACAGAAGCTGCTCTTTCTATTATGTTAATGGTGGCCATGTTGTTTCTATCATATTCCTGTCTAGGTCTTCTGTCATTTGGTGGTGGATTATATATGACTGCGACTATAATTTTTTTCCCTCCATTTGTTACAGTACCTGCTATGTAGTCACTGAAACCTTCACAGCCCTGAATATCCATCTCCTCAAAATCCCAGCCTTTTCTTACCAGCAGAGCTATACCACCCCCACCTCTTCCTTCCCTCTCTTTCCTCATAACATAATAGTCCTGTGGGAACACTGCATTTGTTATCGTTTTCGTGATCTTTGTTTCTGTGAGGGCTATTATGTCTGGGTTTTCCTCTAGTACCAGTTCTCCAAGCTCATTTGCTTTATTTGTAATTCCATCTATGTTAGTGTACATCGCTTTGAGGCTCACTTTCTTCTGTCCCTTTTCAAATCGCCTCCTTGGGGAGTGTTCTGCTGGTGGGGGAGGCTGTTCCATGGTTGTGAGGACCTGTGAGGTGGATAACAGGGTCTCAGAGGATACTGGGATGAGGGGCGGGGGATCCAGTGAAGGGGGAGGGACAGGGAGGGTATGGGGTGAAAGGGAGGGAGGATGGGAAGGAAAGGGGGGAAGTGAGGACTCGGGAGGAGGGGAGGGGTAGAAGGGTGGGGATTGGGTGTGGGGGAGGGAGATTTGGCTGAACATTTGAGTGGGGGCAGGGAGGGTTTGGGGTAGAGGGGTTTTCTATGCAGAGGAGGGAGGCGGGGTTGTCCTCCCTTCTGGTGTTACTGGGTAGCTGGTTGTGGGTTCCCCCCTCGCCTCTGGAGGTGTTGTGCTGGGAGCTGTAACTTCCTGGTTTTCCCCTCTCGCCCTGCGCCTCTTCCTTGCTTCTGCCGCCACGGCTCTCTCCTCCCTTGTCATGTCTCTCTGGAGGAATACATTTTTTAATTTTCCCACGTTTTTCAGGGAGCTTTTCCTTGATAGGATCTTCTCTTTTGTGTTCGTGTTTGCAAACACTATCTTTATCATTCGGTCTCGGTCTTTGTTGTACCGGCCTAGCCTGAAAACCTTCTCAATGCTATGCTCAGCCTCTTCCATGTCTAGTGCCTTTAGTACTTCATTCACTGCTGCTTTGTCCTTGTCATTCCATTTATGTATGTGTCATACCTACATGTGTGTGTGTGTGTGTGTGTGTGTGTGTGTGTGTGTGTGTGTGTTGTGTGTGTACTCACCTAATTGTGCTTGCAGGGGTTGAGCTTTGGCTCTTTGGTCCCGTCTCTCAACTGTCAATCAACTGGTGTACAGATGCCTGAGCCTACTGGGCTCTATCATATCTACATTTGAAACTGTGTATGGAATCAGGCTCCACCACATCACTTCCTAGTGCATTCCATTTATTAACTACTCTGACACTGAAAAAATTCTTTCTAACGTCTTTGTGGCTCACCTGGGTACTAAGTTTCCACCTGTGTCCCCTTGTTCGTGTCCCACCCTTGCTGAAGAGTTTGTCTTTGTCCACCCTGTCAATTTCCCTGAGAATTTTGTAGGTGGTTATCATGTCTCCCCTTACTCTTCTGTTTCCCAGGGATGTGAGGTTCAGCTTCTTTAGCCTTTTCTCGTAGCTCAATCCTCTCAGTTCCGGGACGAGCCTGGTGGCATACCGCTGAATCTTCTCTAACTTTGTCTTGTGTTTAACTAGGTATGGACTCTAGGCTGGAGCTGCATACTCTAGGATTTGTCTTACATAAGTGGTATACAGGGTTATGAAAGATTCCTTACACAAGTTTCTGAAGGCAGTTCTTATGTTGGCCAGTCTAGCATACGCCGCTGATGATATTCTTTTGATGTGGGCCTCTGGGGACAGGTTCGGTGTGATATCAACCTCCAGATCCTTCTCTCTATTTGACTCTTGCAGGATTTCACCTTCCAGATGATACCTTGTGTTCAGCCTACTGCTCCCTTCGCCTAATTTCATCACCTTATACTTTCCTGAGTTGAACTTTAACAGCCATTTTCTAGACCATTCCTCCAGTTTATCCAGGTCATCCTGTAGTCTCTGTCTATCTTCATCCGTCTTGATTCTTCTCATAATTTATGCATCATCAGTAAACATCGAGAGGAATGAGTCTATACCCTCTGGAAGATCGTTCACATATATTAGAAACAGGATGGGTCCAAGTACTGAGCCCTGTGGGACTCCGCTGGTGACATCTCGCCACTCTGATGTCTCCCCCCTCACCGTTACTCGCTGTTTCCTGTTGCTTAAGTACTCCCTTATCCACTGGAGCACCTTCCCTTTAGTAGTGTAAAGTGCGACTAGAACCGCGCGCACCAGCTGCCAGGTGGCACTCCATGGAGTGCCAGCCGACAGGTGGTGCGCAGGTGTCTAGTCACACAGGGTTTTGGGGGAATTTCCCGGAAGTTTTGGCGTGATTCGGACGCGTGTGAGCGCGTTGTGTTTGGGTATGTGGTCATGAAAGAGAGTAAGTTATGTTGATGAGTGCCAGGTGGTGCGCGCGCGGTTGTCGGGTGTGTAGTCACACAGGTTTTTGGGGGGATTTTTCGGGAAGTTTGGCGCGTTTCGGACGCGTGTGAGTGTGTTATGGTAAGTGGTTATGAAAGAGAGTAAGTTATGTTGATGAGTGCCAGGTGGTGCGCGCGCGCGGGCATCGTCGCAGCGCGGGTGTCTAGTCACAGGGGTTTGGGAATTTCCCGGAAGTTTGGCGCGTGTCGGTCTTGAGTGGCGTGTGAGCAGGTGCGGCCCCCCACCCCGCGCGCGCGGGTCTAGTCGTCGGGGTTTATGGTAAGTGGTCAGGAAAGATGCGAGTAGTGTGAGAGTAAGTGGTAGAGTAAGTGATAGAGTAAGAAAATAGAAGGAAGAGGGAGGAAGGAGTAAAAGAGTTGATCGTGAGTTAGTGTGTAGATGAGAGGAGAAGGCAACACAGCCTGTTATGTTGTTTTGGGATGGGGGCTGGATGGAGCTTCCCCTTCGTCTGGAGAGAGTGCTCTGGGCCATTATGTGGTTAGACAAACCCATTGACTCCCCCTACAGGAAGGTCTTAAGTGGTGATGTAAAAATGCATGGAAAAGACACGGGATTGCACCTGGCTTTTTCTGTGTTCGGGTCAAGAAAGAGTAAAGTCACTCTCGTTGTGAGACTGCAGCGGGCCATTATGTGGTTAGAGAAACCATTAACGTCCCCTACAGGAAGTGCTAAGTGTGTGAGGATGAGGGCAAAGTTTCCTGCAGGAGGGGAGTGTACCATTACCTTAAGCGTTTTTCAATGTCGCGACGGGGTAAGCGTACTGGTCGCAGGTTGGAGCCCGACTGATCAACTTTCCAACTAGTCTGGGTATTTCTCCTCCGACACCGGAAGTGGTGGGGCAGCCATTACCATTGCGTTTCGCCAGGGTCCGTGACTCTCTCTCTATCTGTCTCTGTCTCCCTGTCTCTCTCTCTCTCTCCTCTCTCTATCTGTCTCAGTCTCTCTGTCTCCATGTCTCTCTCTCTCTATCTCTCGCTCTGTCTCTGTCTCTGTCTCTGTCTCTCTCTCTCTCTCTCTCTCTCTCTCTCTCTCTCTCTCTCTCTCTCTCTCTCTCTCTCTCTCCAGATCATTTAATAGTTGGGGAAAGTAACATCATTTTCCTTTCTCCTGCTGCCGCTGTTCACATATCTTTCTCCATTTCACTTAGACTGACAGCGCATCAGAGGATGACCACCATGTCAATTTTCAAGCCCGCCTTCACTCTCACCCTTACATCCTTGTAAGGTAACACGACCAATATGCTAACTTCGTTCTTTACCCAATATCATTAATGTAACGTGGAGAATATACCAACTTCGTTCGTTCTTTGCCCAAATAACATTTTAAGAGTAACGATCTGTCTCTCTGTCTGTCTCTGTCTCTGTCTAGTCTCTGTCTCTCTCTCTCTCTCTCTCTTTCTCACTCTCTCTGTCTGTCTCTGTCTCTGTCTCTCTCTGTCTCTCGCTGTCTCTCTCTGCTCTCTCTCTCTCTCTCTCTGGCTCTCTCTCTCTCTCTCTCTCTCTCTCTCTCTCTGTCTCTCTGTCTCTCTCTGTCTGTCTCTGTGCCTCTCTGTCTCTCTGTCTCTCTGTCTCTCTGTCTCTCTGTCTCTCTGTCTCTCTCTCTCTCTCTCTCTCTCTCTCTCTCTCTCTCTCTCTCTCCCTCTCTAAAGTCCACCACACGACACTTCACTTAAGTAAACTCAGTCAAAGTCAGTAGGTTAGCGTTTACTAAAAGAGAGAAACATTTCACATCGTCACGGAGACGCGATCTCTACCTACAAATTGGTTCTTGTTAACTGTGATCATTGAAATGTATGCATGTTTACTCAATCTCCATCACCTCTTCGTCCTACATCCATCCATTACAGCTGTGCGGAGCTATCTTGTCAAGGTCTCACCTTCGCGGCGGATTGAGGCGTACTGAGATAGTCAATGTAAAGGGATGGCCCTTGCCCCTCTCCCCGTCCACCCCCACTACCTTACCCCTACCACCCCCTCCATGGCCAAACCATCACTGCCCCTTCCAGACCTGATGTTCTGTTCTGTTCTAAGCTTAGTATCACCATTCTTTGCTCAAATAGTATTTTTTTTAAGAATATCCAGTCATAAGCTGGTCTTCAATCTTATTATTATAACAAATCATAATTTGCTGTTCTCTCTCTCTGTCTCTCAGTCTCTGCTCTCTCTCTCTCTCTCTCTCTCTCTCTCTCTCTCTCTCTCTCTATCTCTCTATCTCTCTGTCTCTCAGTCTCTCAGTCTCTCTCTCTGTCTCTCTGTCTCTCTCTCTGTCTCTCTGTCTCTCTGTCTCTCTGTCTCTCTGTCTCTCTGTCTCTCTGTCTCTCTGTCTCTCTGTCTCTCCGTCTCTCCTCTCAGTCTCTCAGTCTCTCAGTCTCTCAGTCTCTCTGTCTCTCTGTCTCTCTGTCTCTCTGTCTCTCTGTCTCTCTGTCTCTCAGTCTCTCTCTCTCTCTCTCTCTCTCTCTCTCTCTCTCTCTCTCTCTCTCTCTCTCTCTCTCTCTCTCTCTCTCCTCTCTCTCTCTCTCTCTCTCTCTCTCTCTGTCTCTCTGTCTCTCTGTCTCTCTGTCTCTCTGTCTCTCTGTCTCTCAGTCTCTCAGTCTCTCTCTCTCTCTCTGTCTCTCTGTCTCTCTGTCTCTCAGTCTCTCTCTCTCTCTCTCTCTCTCTATCTTCTCGTCATTCTCTAGTCTCTTCTCTCTGTCTCTCTGGTCTCTCTGTCTCTCTGTCTCTCAGTCTCCTCAGGTCTCTCTCTCTCTCTCATCCCTCTGTCTCTCTGTCTCCTCTGTCTCTCGCGTCTCTCAGTCTCTCCTCTCTTCTCTCTCTCCTCTCCTCCAGATCTATTTTAGTAGTTGGGGAAAGTAACATCATTTTCCTTTCTCCTGATGCCTGCTGTTCACGTATCTTTCTCCATCAAGGCCTGTCTCTCTTAAGACCTAAGTCATTCCAATGTAAACACCAATCGATGATAATAAGACCGGTGAGTCGATAGTGAAATAGGTCTGGGTTAAGTCTGTTTTTTCAGTTCTTGTAACACAGTCAATGTAGCGTAATGGGAAACCAGTCTTTCTACTGCCTACATAAATAGCGTTTTGAAAATGTATGCAAGTCCTAGACAAACTCCTAGAGCCCTTACATTCTAACACAAATAAAATATTAGCACACGATTGCATCGCATTATATCATCATTAAGTAACGTAGAGATCAACTTTCTGGCTGTTGTCCGAATATCATTATTGAAATGTGAACTCATTTAGCCAAACACAATATCTCCATTACATCTCATAGCATATGAATATTACGGTATACCAGTTTTAACCCTCTATAACACAATGTAACGCAACGTAACGTAATGTAACGCAAATCAACTTTCTACAGACCAAATATCGTTTTTAAATGAAAGTATGACTTAGTCCATCTTCATTACATCTCTCACCATATAAAATATTGGCGTCTACCCCTTTTAGCCCTCTGTAACACAATGTAACGTAACGTAACGTAACGCAATCAACTTTTGCAGCCCAAAATGACATTTTTAAATAAAAGTATGACTTAGTCCATCTTCGTTACATCTCTCACCATATAGACATATGGTGTTAGCATAATATGTGAAAAAATTGTTGATTTCAATTCTTAGCTTGTTCTTCACATGTTCAGTGTTCATTCTTGTATTCCCTATGTTCCTTATCATGTTTTCATATTCTGTATAAGTTCATATTCCCTGCATGCTCACTCTATTCATCAACTTTTTCTTACATGTTTTCTGCGTTCACCGTATGTTCACTGTGTTCATTCCCCTACTTAACCTCAATTTTTTTATGTTCTTTGTTTCTTTAAACCAATTTGTTTCTTCCATTCACTAACTAGTTCTTTGTCAAATAATATTATACGGCAATACAGTCCCCTCAACAATTTTAGTCACTCAGTTTTTATTTACAAAACTATGTCAAAGTAATTCTCGTCGTCGTCAGCTTAATAGTTCTACTAACCCGTTCTTAAACAAATCTACACTTTATTCAGTTCCAAATTTACAAAGACAAACCTTTTCTTGTAACTTCTTAACTAAAAATCTTTCGCCAATCAACTAAAAATCTTTCGCCAATCAACTAAAACATAGTCACTTTCCTCATTTCTCAACTAAACTTATTATCCAATCAACCAAAAAATAGTCAAAGGAATCTTTCCAACGCTGTTCATAACTAAACTTATTCCCTAGTCATCAGAAAAATAACCGTGTTCTTCATGTTTCATTGTCATTTCATAACTAAAATTATCCATCAATCAACAAATAGTCATATTCATCATTGTTCCTAACTAAAATTATATGTCGTTAAGTAAGAAATATAGTCAAAGACACTCTTCGAGACATCAAGGACTTACTCAAAGACATCAAAGACTCTCATCAAAGACTCATTCAATTACTACTCATGTTCTCAGAAGTCATTCTCAAAGTCATCACTGATTTTCTCAGAGTCACCAAAGTTATTCTCTGAGTTAACAAAATACTACTCATGTTCTCAAAAGACATTCTCAAAGTCACCAAAGTTATTCAATGAGCTAACAAAAGTTATTCTCGGAGTCACCTTCGTTCTTCAGAGAAACTTTCCAAAACATCTTTGTTCATCAAAGTTATTCTCGGAGTCATCAAAGGTAATCTCTAACTCACTTTGGTCATTAAAGTTAATTTCTATGTTATAAAAGTTTGTCTCAGAGACATCTAAGTTAATCTTAGAGTTAACAAATGTAATCTCTAACTCACTTTTGTTCATCAAAGTTGATCTCAGAGTTAACAAAGGTAATCTCTAACTCACTCTCGTTCATCAAAGTTGTTTCAAAGTCATCAAAGTTAATCTCAGAGTTATCCAAAGATATTCTCATGTCCACAAAGTTATTCCAAGAGACGTCAAAGTCAATCTCAGACATCTTCGTTCATAAAAGTTATTCTCAGAGACAACTAAAGTTATTCTCTAAGAGCTATCAAAAGTTATTCTCAGTCAAGATATGTTATTCTCTAAGTAACCTTCCGTTCATCAAAGACATTCTCTAAGCTCTCAAAGTTATTCTCTAAGACAACAAAGTCATTCTCAGTCATCAAAAGTTATTCTCAGACTCACCTTCGTTATTCAAAGAAGCCTTCTGAGTCATCCTCGTTCAACAAAACTAACCTCAGAGCCATCAAAAAGTTAAATACAGTCATCAAAGTTATTATCTAAGTAACTTTTCGTTCATCAGAGAAGCTTTCTAAGACATCTTTGTTCATCAAAGTTGATCTCTAAGACATCAATGTTGTTCTCTAAGACATCAATGTCGTTCTCTAAATCATAAAAGTTAATCTCTAAGACATCAATGTTGTTCTCTAAATCATAAAAGTTAATCTCTAAGGCACCTTCGTCTATTAGAGAAACTTTCCAATCCATCTTCGTTGATCAAAGTTATTCTCAGAATCATCAAAGAGATCTCTAATTCATCTTCGTTCACCAAAAGTTGTTCTCTAAGACACATTCGTTCATCAAAGAAACTCTCCGTCCATCATGTTATTCTTCAAGTCATCTTCAGTCATAAAATTTCTCTCCAAAATGTAACTAGTTCAGCTTTTCATACCAAACCCGCGCTTCTGTTAAATATATTTTCTTAGTCACTTTACCCTAAAACTGTTCTCAGAACTACACTGTCCAAATCCTACGTAACCTATCCTCTCCACCCAATGTTACTTAGTTAGCGCAACGTTCCTAAACCTGACTTTACCTATCCTAACTTAACTTACCTTACCTTTACCTATCGTACCTAACTTAACCTGCATAACATAACTTTACCTATCCTAACAGGACTTACCTTACATTACTTATCTTACTTAACTTAACCTGCACAACCTAACTTACATAACTTATCTTACATATCCTAAAGTAACCTAACTTGCTTTACCTAACTTAATCTACATTCCCAAACTGCTGTATCCTAACTTATCTAGTCCAAACCAGCCATGATCTAACTTACATAATTATTCCTGCTTGTCTTTTGTGTTTCGTCAATCATTGTCTCATATTCATTTACTCATTTCAAGGGTTAATTTCTCAAATGGACATTTTTGCATTTCAAGTGTTATTTGTTCAAGATTGTGTGTTTAACCATTTCATAGGATTTTTGGTATATATGGGAATTTACTCGTTTCAAGGGCAAATTTCTCAGGGCAAATTTCTCAAATGGTCATTTTTGCAGATCAAGGGTTATTTGTTAAAGTTCATCAAGTTGCTCATAAGTTGTATTTATTATGTTTGTTATTATTTATTTATTCGTATTCCCCAACCTTTTAACCTAACCTTTCAGATGTAGTTTATGGTGTTTTTGACAGATTGTTGAATATATATCCCTTTTCCTAACCTTCAGATGTAGTTTTGTTTCTCCTTGTATATTTTACCCAAACCCACCATCCCACTTAACCTTCTTTCTCAAATTCAAGTCTAGTGCTCCATGCTCTTCCTCCCCCCTCTTCTACTATTTTCTCCTCGTTTCATGCTCTCACTCACTGCTCTCTTGTTTTTCTTAGTAGATCTGATTCTTTACTATGTAATTTTTATTATACTAAGATAAAGAATGAACTTATATGTGAAAACAAAGTAAAAGAAGGAAAGAAGGTTAAGTGGGATGGTGGGTTTGGGTAAAAATATACAAAGGAGAAACAAAACTACATCTGAAAGGTTAGGAAAAGGATATATATTCAACAAATCTGTCAAAAACACCATAAACTACATCTGAAAGGTTAGGTTAAAAGGTTGGGGAATACGAATAAATAAATAATAACAAACATAATAAATACAACTTATGAGCAACTTGATGAACTTTAACAAATAACCCTTGATCTGCAAAAATGACCATTTGAGAAATTTGCCCTGAGAAATTTGCCCTTGAAAACGAGTAAATTCCCATATATACCAAAAATCCTTTAAAATGGTTAAACACACAATCTTGAACAAATAACACTTGAAATGCAAAAATGTCCATTTGAGAAATTAACCCTTGAAAAGAGTAAATGAATATGAGACAATGATTGACGAAACACAAAAGACAAGCAGGATAATTATGTAAGTTAGATCATGGCTGGTTTGGACTAGATAAGTTAGGATACAGCAGTTTGGGAATGTAGATTAAGTTAGGTAAAGCAAGTTAGGTTACTTTAGGATATGTAAGATAAGTTATGTAAGTTAGGTTGTGCAGGTTAAGTTAAGTAAGATAAGTAATGTAAGGTAAGTCCTGTTAGGATAGGTAAAGTTATGTTATGCAGGTTAAGTTAGGTACAATAGGTAAAGGTAAGGTAAGTTAAGTTAGGATAGGTAAAGTCAGGTTTAGGAACGTTGCGCTAACTAAGTAACATTGGGTGGAGAGGATAGGTTACGTAGGATTTGGACAGTGTAGTTCTGAGAACAGTTTTAGGGTAAAGTGACTAAGAAAATATATTTAACAGAAGCGCGGGTTTGTTGTATGAAAAGCTGAACTAGTTACATTTTGGAGAGAAATTTTATGACTGAAGATGACTTGAAGAATAACATGATGGACGGAGAGTTTCTTTGATGAACGAATGTGTCTTAGAGAACAACTTTGGTGAACGAAGGTGAATTAGAGATCTCTTTGATGATTCTGAGAATAACTTTGATCAACGAAGATGGATTGGAAAGTTCTCTAGTAGACGAAGGTGCCTTAGAGATTAACTTTTATGATTTAGAGAACAACATTGATGTCTTAGAGATTAACTTTTATGATTTAGAGAACAACATGATGTCTTAGAGAACACATTGTCTTAGAGAACAACATTGATGTCTTAGAGATCAACTTTGATGAACAAAGATGTCTTAGAAAGCTTCTCTGATGAACGAAAAGTTACTTAGAGAATAACTTTGATGACTGTATTTAACTTTTTGATGGCTCTGAGGTTAGTTTGCTTTGTTGAAGAGGATGTCTCAGAAGGCTTCTTTGAATAACGAAGGTGAGTCTGAGAATAACTTTTGATGACTGAGAATGACTTTGTTGTCTTAGAGAATAATTTTGAGAGCTTAGAGAATGTCTTTGATGAACGGAAGGTTACTTAGAGAATAACATATCTTGACTGAGAATAACTTTTGATAACTCTTAGAGAATAACTTTAGTTGTCTCTGAGAATAACTTTTATGAACGAAGATGTCTGAGATTGACTTTGACGTCTCTTGGAATAACTTTGTGGACATGAGAATATCTTTGGATAACTCTGAGATTAACTTTGATGACTTTGAAACAACTTTGA
>NW_027189339.1:258532-278474 GCF_040958095.1 Procambarus clarkii
CCCTGTGACTAGACACCCGCGCTGCGACTGATGCCCGCACGCGCGCACCACCTGGCACTCATCAACAAACTTACTCTCTTTCATAACCACTTACCATAACACACTCACACGCGTCCGAAACGCACCAAACTTCCCCGAAAAATCCCCCCAAAAACCTGTGTGACTACACACCCGACAACTGCGCGCGCACCACCTGGCACTCATCAACATAACTTACTCTCTTTCATGACCACATACCCAAACACAACACGCTCACACGCGTCCAAATCACGCCAAAACTTCCGGGAAATTCCCCCAAAACCCTGTGTGACTAGACACCTGCGCACCACCTGTCGGCTGGCACTCCATGGAGTGCCACCTGGCAGCTGGTGCGCGCGGTTCTAGTCGCACTTTACACTACTCCCTTTTACTCCTGCCTTTTGCTCCAACTTTTTTAACAGCCTTTTATGGGGTACTGTGTCAAAGGCTTTTTGGCAATAGGAAAATGCAGTCGGCCCACCCTTCTCTTTCCTGCCTAATTTTCGTTGCCTGGTCATAAAATTCTATTAAACCTGTGAGGCACGATTTACCATCTCTGAACCCATGTTGGTGGTGCGTTACAAAATTATTTCCCTCCAGATGCTCTACGAGCCTTTCCTCACGATCTTCTCCAGCACCTTGCATGGTATACAAGTTAAGGAAACTGGCCTGTAATTCAGTGCCTCTTGCCTGTCACCCTTTTTGTATATTGGGACCACGTTAGCTGTCTTCCAACTTTCTGGTAAGTCTCCTGTTTCCAATGACCTGTTATACACCATAGAGAGTGGCACACTTAGTGCTTCTGCACCTTCTGTGTGTGGTGTGTGTGTGTGTGTGTGTGTGGTGTGTGTGTGTGTGTGGTGTGTGTGTGTGTGTGTGTGTGTGTGGTGTGTGTGTGTGTGTGTGTGTGTGTGTGTGTGTGTGAAAAAAATAGTAGTTAGTAACAGTTGATTGACAGTTGAGAGGCGGGCAGAAAGAGCAGAGCTCAACCCCTGCAAGCACAACCAGGTGAATACACACAGATTTAGTAGTACCTCTGTGAGAAACTGACCATTCCAAAACTCACCCTCCACCTTACTATTCCCTCACTCTCTCATAACACCCCTCCCCCTAGGCACAAACCTCTCAAAGTGTGACACTCACTCTCCCACCTCCCTCTCTCTAACCCTAGCTCACTCTCTCTCACGCTCACTATATATCTCTCACTCTTCCTCACTCTCCCCATTTCCTCTCTTGCTCTCCAATCTCTCTCTCACTCTTTCTCTTTTGCTCTCTCCTCTCTTTCTCTCTCTCTCTCTCTCTCTCTCTCTCTCTCTCTCTCTCTCGTCTCTCTCTCTCTCTTTCTCTCTCTCTCTCTCTCTCTCTCTCTCTCTCTCTCTCTCCTCTCTCTCTCTCTCTCTCTCTCTCGATCTCTGTCTCTGTCTCTGTCTCTGTCTTGTCTGGTCTATCTCTCTCTCTCTCTCTCTCTCTGTCTGTCTGTCTGTCTGTCTCTCTCTCTCTCTCTCTCTCTCTCTCTCTCTTTCTCTGCCCTCCCCCCACCTCTGGCTAACCCTATAACAACACAGTACGAAAGGGGACAAACATGGCAGGGAGATGCACCAAGGCAGCAGAAGCAAGGAAGAAGCGCAGGGTAAGAGGAGAAAACCAGGAAATTACAGCCCCCTCAACGTAACCATCCCTAAGATCAGGGAGAACCTACAACCAGAAACCCAAGTAACACCAGAGGGGAGGGCCACTCCACCATATTCCTCTGAATAGCCTCCCCCCCCTACCCTGAACCCTCCCTGCCCCCCACTCAAATGCTCAGCCATCTCTCCGTCAATCCCTCAACCAATACCCACCCTGCTACCCTATACCCCAATCCTACCATATCTCCCATCACCCATTTCTCTTTCCTGTCCCTCACACCCCTTCATCTCATACCCTCCCTGTTTCCTCCTTCTCTTGACCCCACATTCTCACCCCAGAATTCTCTGAGACCCTATTATCCACCTCACAAATCTTCATACCTATGGAACAGCTTTCCCTTTCAGCAGAACGCTCACAAAGATGGGGACATGAGAAGGAACAGAAGAAAGTGAGTCTCAAGGTAA
Organism: Procambarus clarkii; assembly: GCF_040958095.1. Taxonomy (NCBI): domain Eukaryota; kingdom Metazoa; phylum Arthropoda; class Malacostraca; order Decapoda; family Cambaridae; genus Procambarus; species Procambarus clarkii. Next base: position 260,644 of record NW_027189339.1, read on the forward strand.
TGTACACTAACATAGACGGGATTACAAATTAAACAAGTGAACCTGGAGAATGGGCACTAGAAGAAACCCCAAAAATAATAGCACTCACAGAAACAAAGCTAGCGAAAACCATAACAAATTCAGTGTTTCCACAGGACTACTGTGTTGTGAGGAAAGAGAGAGATGGAAGAGGAGGTGCTGGTGTAGCTCTACTGGAAAGAAAAGGCTGGCATTTTGAGATGGTTATTCAGGGCTGTGAAGGTTTCAGTAACTACATAACAGGTACTATAGGAATTGGAGGTCCAAAAATTTTAGTCATAGTCATATATACCCAACACCAAATGACAGAAGACCCAGAAAGGAATATGATAGAAACCCCATGGCCACCATTAACATAATTGGGAGAGCAGCTTCTGTCTCTAGCAGGAATGAATCTGGATTACTTATTATGAGAGACTTCAACCACAGGAAGATAGATTGGGAGAACAGAGACCCACATGGAGGACCGGGCACATGGAGAGCTAAGCTGCTGGACGTGGCAAAAAAGAAACTTTTCTAAGCCAACACATCAAGGGACCGACAAAAATGCGAGGGGAAGATTAACCAGCCTTGCTTGATCTGATATTTACCCTTAAATGAGTAAGATATAAGGGGAGATAAGTTGGAAGCACCCTTGGGAATGAGTGATCACAGTGTATTGATCTTTGAGTACCTGGTAGAGATAGGGTTTATCTTCCCCAAAAGAACTAGGAAACAAAAGGCTGGCATACCGCAAGGGGATTTATGAGGAGACAAGAAGTTTCCTAAGGGATATACCATGGGACACAGAACTCAGAGCTACGTCTTTACAAGACATGATGGACTATGTCACCCAAAAGTGTTAGGAGGCAGTTAACAGGTTATCCCGGCCCAAACGAAAATTCCAAGAATCAAAGAATCCATGGCTTAATAGGGCATGTATGGAAGCAAAGGAACTGAATAAATGGGCATAGAGTAACTTCAGAAATAACAGAACACCAGAAAGCAGAGAGAGATACCAGAGAACAAGGAATGAGTGTGTTAGTATGAAAAGAGAAGATAAAAATTATGAAAATGATATAGCAAATAACGTAAAGACCGAACCAAAGCTTCTTCACAGTGACAATCAAGAGGAAACCAACAGTGAAAGAACCTGGCGATGAAACTTAGAATGAGTGAGGACAGGTATACAGAGAAGATAAAGAGGTGTGTGAAGAACTCAACAAGAGGTTTCAGGAGGTCTTCACAATGGAAGGAAGTGAGATCACTGGGCTAGGAGAGGTGGCAGTAAACCAGGCGGTCTTGGAAGGGTTCGAAATTACAAGAGATGGGGTCAAGAGATACCTGTTGGATCTGGATGTGAGAAAGGCTGCTGGTCCAGGTGGAATGTCACCATGGGTATTGAAAGAGTGTGCAGAAAAATTTTTGCTTGCCACTCTCCATAATGTATAGTAGGTCACTGGAAACGGGAAACCTACCAGAAATATGGAAGACGGCTAATGTATTCCCCCATATACAAAACGGGTGACAGACAAGAGGCAGTGAACTACAAGCCAGTGTCCTTAACTTGTATACCATGCAAGGTGATGGAGAAGATCGTGAGAAAAAAACTTAGTAACACATCTGGAGAGAAGGGACTTCGTGACAACTCGATAGCATGGGTTCCGGGAGGGGTAAATCTTGCCTACTGGCATAAGGGTTATCTTGAGGTTATCTTGAGATGATTTCGGGTATTAGTGTCCCTGCGGCCCGGACCTCGACCAGGCTTTCTTTTTGTTACACCATTCCCAGGAAGCAGCCCATAGCAGCTGTCTAACTCCCAGGTACCTATTTACTGCTACGTATCAGGGGCTTCAGGTTGAAAGAAACTTTCACCCATTTGGTCTCCGCCTTCATCGGGGATCGAACCCGGAACCTCAGGACTACGAATCCGAAACGCTGTCCACTCAGCTGTCAGGCGTCATGGTGCATAACTTAGAATATTAAAAGTTGTTTCCATGTCAACCAAACTTTGTGGAATAGTTGTAAATGATAAAGGCTGCAACTATGTCAAGTTTCAGTATCGCAGCCTAATTAGAAAGGGAGGAAAAAGAATTATAAAAAATTTCAACGAATTTTACCTCATTTTCAGAAATACTCTTGAACCACAAGCTTCAAATGAAATCATTTATATGAGACTCATCTATCACATTAGCATATAATAAAGGATTTGCCCAACCGGATTATTAAAAATATGTTTAGTTTTTCTGATACAAAGAGTCAAAGTTCCCAACAAAATATGCAAATATATTATTTTTTATATCTATTTATAAAATCAATAAATGAACTTAAGAAAAAAGAGATATAGCAAATTGTAGACACATAAAATCTACATGCAACATGTAAGTTTCATGTAAATTGAATTCAAAATAAAAGAGTAGAGTCACTTTTATGTAACTTGAAAAGTAATGAAGTCAAAGGGTGCTGCAACCTGAGGCTGACAACAACTAATTTCCTCCAAAATTGGCACCTTTGCAGATAGGCTTACGTGCAGTCAGGTGTATTCCTTATATGCAAATTGTCCGAAAACAAAATATTAACAAATTAAAAAAAAATTGACTAAATTTTTGGGGGGATAAAACTAATCATAATATTTTTTATTATATGCTATTGTGATAGCTGAGAGTCATAGACATGATTTTCAGTTGACACTTGTGTTTGATGTTAATTTTTTATTATTTTGGAACATTGGAGCATGCTACGATGCTGAGACTCTGACCAGTGGGAGCCCGTTTTATATACAGCTAGTCTAAAACGTTTGATTGAAATCGAACCAGTTTTCATTTATTGCATATTTAAAGTTATGCCTCCTTAATAATTCTACGAGCAGGCAACAAAAGGAAGGCAGGCGGACTGCATTTTCTTGGACTGTCGGAAAGCCTTTGACACAGTACCCCATCAGAGGCTGGTACAGATGCTTGATAGACAGGCAGGAGTAACAGGCAGTGGATAAGGGAGTTCCTAAGCAATAGGAAGCAGAGAGTTACAGTGAGGGATGAGACCTCAGATTGGCGTGAAGTCACCAGTGGAGTCCCACAGGGCTCTGTACTCGGGCCTAACATGTTTTTGATATACATAAATGATCTCCCGGAGGGTATAGACTCATTCCTCTCAATGTTTGCTGACGATGCCAAAATTATGAGAAGGATTAAGAGAGAGGAGGACTGCTAGAGGGTTCAAGAAGACCTGGATAAACTGAAGGAATGGTCAAACAAATGGTTGTTAAAAATTAACACAAGCAAATGTAATGTATTGGAGATAAGTGTAGGGAGCAGGAGACCAGATACAAGGTATCATTTGGTAGTTTATATTCTTCAAGAGTCAGGTGAGAGAGAGAGAGAGAGAGAGAGAGAGAGAGAGAGAGAGAGAGAGAGAGAGAGAGAGAGAGAGAGAGAGAGAGAGAGAGAGAGAGAGAGAGAGAGAGAGAGAGAGAGAGAGAGAGAGAGAAGGACTTGGGGAAGGGGGGTAAATATCACGCCAAACCTGTCACCTGAAACCCATATCAAGGGGATAACATCAGCAGCATATGCCAGATTGGCCAACATAAGAACGGCCTTTAGAAACTTGTGTAAGGATTCATTCAGAACTTTGTATACCACATATGTCAGACCAATACTGGAGTATGCAGCTCCAGCATGGAGTCCATATATAGTCAAGCAAAATACAAAAATGGAAAAGGTTCAAAGGTTTGCCACCAGACTAGTACCCGACCTGAGAGATATGAGCAACGAGGAGAGACTACGGGAATTAAACCTCACGTCACTAGAAGACAGTTGAGTTAGGGGGACATGATTACCACATACAAGATTCTCAAAGGAATTGACAGGGTAGATAAAGACAGGCTATTAATTACAAGGGGCACACACACACTAGAGGACACAGGTGGAAACTGAGTGCTCAAATGAGCCACAGGGATATTTGAAAGAACTTTTTAAGAGTCAGAGTGGTTGACAATTGGAATGCAAGTGATGTGGTGGAGTCAGACTCCATACACAGCTTCAAGTGTAAATATGATAAAGCCCATAATCTCAGGAACCTGTACATCAGTTAATTGACAGTTATGAGGCGAGACCAAAGAGCCAGAGCTCAACCCTCGCCAGCATAACTAGGTGAGTACAACTAGGTGAACTAGGTGAGTGGATATGGATGTGAAAGACACATATGGCACAGTGGATAGCGCGCTGGACTTCTAATCCAGAGGTCGAGGGTTCGAAGCCACTTGGGATAGTTGTTTAGCTGGACGTCGCTTTCACTCTGTAAATGACTCGAAAATGTTTATTAATAGGAATACTTCCAGTGAGCGTTTATGAAATGATTAAATTTACGCGCATTGGTCGTGGATTCAATTCCTGCTACTGGACGGAACCGCTTAGGCTACATTTCCTTTTGGTGCCTCACGACAAAGTGAGCAGCGCTCTGGAGTCGTGGTTCTTAGGGCCCGAGCTCGATCCTCAGCAGAGGCAGAAACAAATGGGCTGAGTTTCTTTCACTCTGATGCTACTTGTTGACCTAGCAGTAAATAGGTACCTGAGAGTTAGGCAGCTGCTACGGGCTGCTTCCTGGGAATGTGTGCGTGTGTTAGAGAGAATTATATGTAGTATCCATAATAGTGAAAATATAAACAGGGTAGAAAGGCGGGGTCCAAGAGCTAATAGCTTGCTAATGTAGACACACACACACACACACACACACACACACACACACACACACACACACACACACACACACACACACACACACACACACATGATTGGGGGGACATGATCACCACATTCAAGATTCTGAAGGGGATTGATAGGGTAGATAAAGTCAGTCTATTTAACACAAGGGGAACACGCACAAGGGGACACAGGTGGAAACTGAGTGCCCAAATGAGCCACAGAGATATTAGAAAGAACTTTTTTAGTGTCAGAGTGGTTGACAAATGGAATGCATTAGGGGGTGATGTGGTGGAGGCTGACTCCATACACAGTTTCAAGTGTAGATATGACAAAGCCCGATAGGCTCAGGAATCTGTACACCTGTTGATTGACGGTTGAGAGGCGGGACCAAAGAGCCAGAGCTCAACCCCCGCAAACACAACTAGGTGAGTACAACTAGGTGAGTACACACACAGTAGCCTGGTGGATAGCGCGCAGGACTCGTAATTCTGTGGCACGGGTTCGATTCCCACACGAGGCAGAAACAAATGGGCAAAGTTTCTTTCACCCTAAGTGCCCCTGTTACCTAGCAGTAAATAGGTACCTGGGAGTTAGTCAGCTGTCACGGGCTGCTTCCTGGGTGTGTGTGTGTGTGTGGTGTGGAAAAAAAAAAAAAAAAAAAGTAGTTAGTAAACAGTTGATTGACAGTTGAGAGGCGGGCCGAAAGAGCAAAGCTCAACCCCCGCAAAAACACAACTAGTAAACACACACACACACACACTCACTTTATTATTGACTAGTTGTACCCGGCCATGCGTTGCTGAGCCACAGCAACCTTTCCTTGTCCCCCAGTCCTCCCCACCATTCCCCCTCTCCCATCCCTCTCGTCCTCCTAACCATCCCCTACTCCAGCAATCCCCCCTCGTCCTCACCATCCCCAACTCCCCTGTACCCTCGTCCTCCCCACCATTACCCCCTCCCCTGTCCCCTCGTCCTCCCCCACTCACGTCCCTTCGTCCTCCCCATCATTCCCCGCTCCTTCATCTGATGCATCCCCAAATATTCTTATGTTCCCATCAGAAAATTGTGAGCATCAAATAACCTTATGTTCCCATCACTGAAAAATAAGAAGAAGAGTTTAAAAAAGAAATGAGAAAAAGGAAAAAATACAAAAATAAACTCTACTCGCAAAATGAACGGTATGGTAAACAACACAGCTCAATTCCAAGGCATTATCACACAAAATAATTAAATCAAAATGAAAATAAATCGAAAGCTATGAATATTCCATTTATCAGTGCAACTGGAAACATTGAAATGGAATTGTAACATATTTAGTATAGCGTGTGTTGCTCTTACGTACAGCATATGGCGCTGTTAAAAAAATATATATATAAATGCCACACCTTTCACAGGTGTGGCATTTATACTTATACTCACGAAATGATTGGAATGGTCAACAACACAGCTCAATTCAACGCAGTGTCACACAAAATAATTAAATCAAAATGAAAATAAATCGAAATCTATGAAAATGTAATTTATCAGTGCAATCGGAAACATTGAAATGGAATCATAACATATTCAGTATAGCGTGTGTTGCTATTACTTGCAACAGATGGCGCTGTTTTAAAAAAAAACATGTTTCTTCCTGTCACTGGAGAAGCATGTATATAGTAAGTATATAAAAATACTCGCTTATGTGAATGCAACGTTTGTGTCAAAACTTCAAAGAAATCGGTAAAGAGGTTTCGAAGTTTCCCTCACATGAAAAACACATAAAAAAAGGTTTTCAAAAAAGCATGTTTTTTTCGCCATCACAGACGTGACATTCTACATAGTATGTATACATAAACACGCCTCGGATGCGAATGGAAACGTTGTGTGAAAATTTCAAAGCAATCGGTGAAGAACTTTCGGAGATTAGCGATTTTGAAGAAACGATCATTTACATTTTTATTTATATAGATAGGGAAGATTTCCTGAGACCCGAACTTTAAGAACAAGAGGTCATAGATTTAAACTAGCTAAACACAGATGCCGAAGAAATATTAGAAAATTCACTTTTGCAAACAGAGTAGTAGATGGTTGGAATAAATTAGGTGAGAAGTGGTGGAAAACCAAGACCGCCAGTAGTTTCAAAGCGTTATATGAAAAAGAGTGCTGGGAAGACGACACACTATGAGCATAGCTCTAATCCTGTACCTACACTTAGGTAATCACACACACACACACACAGACTTACACACACATTTTGCTGACGACGCCAAAATTATGAGAAGGATTAAGACAGAGGAGGACAGCTTGAGGCTTCAAGAAGACCTGGACAAGCTGCAGGAATGGTCGAACAAATGGCTGTTAGAGTTTAGCCCAAGCAAATGTAATGTAATGAAGATAGGGGTACGAAGCAGGAGACCAGATACAAGTTATCATTTGGGAGATGAAATACTTCAAGAGTCAGAGAGAGAGAAAGACCCGGGGGTTGATATCACGCCAGAACTGTCCCATGAAGCTCATATCAAGAGGATAACATCAGCAGCATATGCCAGGTTGGCTAACATAAGAACGGCCTTTAGAAACTTGTGTAAGGAATCTTTCAGAACATTATATACCACATATGTCAGACCAATACTGGAGTATGCGGCACCAGCATGGAGTCCATATCTAGTCAAGCATAAGACTAAACTGGAAAAGGTTCAAAGGTTTGCCACCAGACTAGTACCCGAGCTGAGAGGTATGAGCTACGAGGAGAGACTACGGGAATTAAACCTCACTTTGTTGGAAGACAGAAGAGTTAGGGGGGACATGATCACCAGATTCAAGATACTCAAGGGAATCGACAGGGTTGATAAAGACAGGCTATTTAACACAAGGGGCACACGCACTAGGGGACACAGGTGGAAACTGAGTGCCCAAATGAGCCACAGAGATATTGGAAAAAACTTTTTTAGTGTCAGAGTGGTTGGCAAATGGAATGCATTAGGAAGTAATGTGGTGGAGGGTGACTCCATAGACAGTTTCAAGTGTAGATATGATAGAGCCCAATAGGCTCAGGAATCTGTACACTTGTTGATTGACGGTTGAGAGGCAGGACCAAAGAGCCAGAGCTCAACCCCCGCAAGCACAACTAGGTGAGTACACACATACCTAAAACGATAATCACCAATCCTGGAGTATGCGGCCCAAGCATGGAGCCCGTACCTTGTCAAGCACAAGACGAAGATGGACAAAAAAAGTTCAGAGGTATGTCACTAGACTAGTCCCAGAACTAAGGGGCATGAGTTACGAGGAAAGGTTGCGGGGAAATGCACCTTACGACACTGGAAAATAGAAGAGAAAGGGGAGACATGATCACAACCTACAAAATCTTCAGGGAATCGACGGGTAAACAAGGATAAACTATTCAACACTAGTGGGACGCGAACAAGGGGACACAGGTGGAAACTGAGTACCCACATGAGCCACAGAGACGTTTGAAGGAACTTTTTCGGTGTCAGAGTAGTTAACGGATGGAATGCATTAGGCAGTGATGTGGTGGAGGCTGACTCCATACACAGTTTTAAATGTAGATATGATAGAGCCCAGTAGGCTCAGGAATCTGTACACCAGTTGATTGACAGTTGAGAGGCGGGACCAAAGAGCCAAAGCTCAACCCCCGCAAGCACAAATAGGTGAGTACAAATAGGTGAGTACACACACAGGAATTGATAGGGAATTGATAGGGTAGATAAAGACAGGCTGTTTAACACAAAGGGCACACGCACTAGGGAACACAGGTGGAAAGTGAGTGCCCAAATGAGCCACAGAGATATTAGAAAGAACTTTTTTAGTGTCAGAGTGGTTGACAAATGAAATGCATTAGGTAGAGATGTGGTGGAGGCTGACTCCATACACAGTTTCAAGTGTAGATATGATAGAGCCCAATTGGCTCAGGAACCTGTACACCTGTTGATTGACGGTTAGAGGCGGGACCAAAGAGCCAGAGCTCAATCCCCACAAGCACAATTAGGTAAGTACAATTAGGTGAGTACACACACACACACACACACACACACACACACACACACACACACACACATACACACACAAAGCGAATGCAATCAAAGCGAAAAAACAACCTAAGTTACTACACAGTCATATAAGAAGAAAAATGTCGGTGAACGACCAAGTGACAAGACTAAGGAAGACAGAGGGGGCATATACTGAAAGTGACAAGGAAATCTGCGAGGCACTGAATGCCAGTTTCCATGGAGTGTTCACTACCGAGCCTGAGCAGCTCCCATTGTTGGAAGGGGTTACCCTAGATGAAAGACTATCAGATATAGAGGTGACAGCAGAGGAGGTAATGAAACAGTTGACAACTCTAGATGCAACTAAAGCAGTTGGACCAGACAAAGTATCACCGTGGATACTAAAAGAAGCAGCACAGGCCCTCAGCGTGCCTCTGGCAATGATCTTTAATGAGTCACTTATGTCAGGAGAATTGCCCAGTTGCTGGAAGAAGGCAAATGTCGTGCCGATCTTAGAGAAAGGAGATAGGGAGGAGGTACTTAACTAGAGACCTGTATCACTGACAAGCATCCCCTGTAAAATACTGGAAAGAATAATTAGGCTACGACTGGTTGCACACCTGGAGAACATTAGGCTTGTGAACAAACATCAACATGGGTTCTGGACAGGGAAATCGTGCCTAACAAACCTTCTGGAATTCTATGATAAAATAACGAGGATAAAACAGGACAGAGATGGTTGGGCAGACTGCATATTTCTGGACTGCCAAAAAGCCTTTGATACAGTACCGCACATGAGACTGCTGTTCAAGCTCGAGAGGCAGGCGGGGTGGGGGGAAAGGTCCTAGAATGGATAAGGAACTACCTAACAGGAAGGAGCCAAAGAGTTACGGTAAGGGGCGAGAAGTCGGACTGGCGAACAGTAACAAGTGGAGTACCACAAGGATCGGTGCTGGGACCAATTCTATTTCTTGTATATGTTAACGACATGTTTACAGGCGTAGAGTACTACATGTCGATGTTTGCGGATGATGCAAAGTTGATGAGAAGAGTTGTGACAGATGAGGATTGCAGGATCCTCCAAGAGGACCTGAACAGATTGCAGAGATGGTCAGAGAAATGGCTACTAGAATTCAACACGAGCAAATGTAAAGTTATGGAAATGGGACTAGGAGATAGGAGACCAAAGGGACAGTACACAATGAAGGGGAACAGCCTACCTGTAACGACGCGTGAAAGAGACCTGGGGGTGGACGTAACACCTAATCTATCTCCTGAGGCACATATTAATAGGATAACGACAGCAGCGTACTCTACACTGGCAAAAGTTAGAACATCATTCAGAAACCTAAGTAAGGAGGCATTTCGGGCGCTTTACACTGCCTACGTAAGGCCAGTCTTAGAGTATGCCGCCTCATCATGGAGTCCCCATCTGAAGAAGCATATAATGAAACTGGAAAAGGTTCAGAGGTTTGCAACGAGACTCGTCCCAGAGCTACGAGGGATGGGGTATGAAGAGCGCCTGAGGGAACTGTGCCTTACGACACTAGAAAGAAGAAGGGAGAGGGGGGACATGATAGGAACGTATAAGATACTCAGAGGAATTGACAGAGTGGACATAGACGAAATATTCACACGGAATAGTAACAGAACGAGAGGACATGGATGGAAGCTTGAAACTCAGATGAGTCACAGAGATGTTAGGAAGTTTTCTTTTAGCGTGAGAGTAGTGGGGAAATGGAATGCACTTCAGGAACAGGTTGTGGAAGCAAATACTATTCATTATTTTAAAACCAGGTATGATAGGGAAATGGGACAGGAGTCATTGCTGTAAACAACCGATGCTCGAAAGGCGGGATCCAAGAGGCAATGCTCGATCCTGCAGACACAACTAGGTGAGTACAACTAGGTGAGTACACAGAAGGACCCCCCATCTTAAACCCAATAGATGCTCTACGTGCCCCAACCCCAGGTGCCCGAGGTGCCCACCTTGGGCACCCTCCCCATGATCTCCCTTCTCCCCCCCCCAAGTCCTCCCTAATTCTCCATGCCCCTCCCTTCTCCCCCATCCCCAAGCCCTCCATACTCCCCTGCCCCCCTAACCCTCCACCATCCTGTGCCCTCCCTTCTCCCCCACTCCTCTCAGCCCTCCCTTTTTCGTCATCCCCCCTCGCCCCTCCCTATCCCACAACCTCCCCCCAAGCCCTCCTTCCTTTTATGCCCCCCATTCCCCCTAATTACCCCGAGCCCTCTTTCCTCCCATACCACCCCAAGCCTCCCCTTCTGCCACACTCTCCAAAGCCTCCCCCTCTCATCCTCCCAAGCCTCCCCCACTCACCCACCCCGCAAGCACTCTTTTCTCCCCCCCCAAGCCCTCCCTCCTACACCACCCTCCCCGTACCAGATCCTCCCAGCCCCCGCACACCCCAGAACCCCCAGGTCCCCCTTCAAAGGCCCTCCCCATCCCGGTCCCTCCATGTTTCCCTGCTTCATGGGAAGGAATAGGATCTGAGAAAGGACAGAAGAGAGTCAGCTTCAGGGTGATGTACTCGAACATAGATGGGATCACAAGCAAGGCAAGTGAACTACGGGAAAGAATACAAGAAGTGAACCCAGATGTCATCAAACTCACAGAAACAAAACTCTCAGGGATCATAATGAATGCGGTGTTTCCCCAGGACAACACTGTAATAAGGAAAGAGAGGGAAGGACGGGGAGAAGGTGGAGTGGCCCTACTAATGAGAAAGGAATGGAGCTTCAAGGAGATGGACATCCTGGGCTGCGAGGGATTCAGAGACAACATAACAGGCACCATGACATTGGGAGGACCAAAAGTAGTAGTAGCAGTGATATATAACCCTCCACCAAATGACAGAAGACCAAGGCAAGAGTATGACAACATCAACATAACTGTTAACACTATAATTGAGAAGGCAGTTTCTGCTGCCTATAGAAATAGATCCCATCTGCTCATCATGGAGACTTCAATCACGGAAGGATAGACTGGGAGAACAAGGAACCACATAGAGGAGAGGATACATGGAGAGCCTAACTAATGGAGGTTGCGACAAGAAACTTTCTCAGCCAACATGTCAGGGAACCCACTAGGATGAGAGGAAACGATGAACCAGCGAGACTCGATCTAGTCTTCACTCTGAACGACTCCGACATAAGGGAAATCGGCTATGAGGCCCCAGTAGGAATGAGCGACCACAGTATACTGATGTTTGAGTATCTGGTTGAGGAAGGGTTACTGAACTCGAGGAGGGGTACTGAAAACAACTGCCATTCCGAAAGGGAAACTATGAGGAGTTAAGAAAATTCTTAACAGATATAACATGGGGAACAAAGCTCAGGGAAAAGACGGCCTAAGACATGATGGACTTCATCATGCACAAGTGCAAGGAAGCAGCAAACAAGTTTGTCCCAGCCCAAAAGGAAAACAATGAAATGAAGATGAGAAACCCATGGTTTAATCAGAGGTGTAGGCTAGCTAAGCAGCAAAATAAAAGGGCATGGATCTATAGGATAACAGGACACTTATGAGAAGAGAAAGATAAAAGAGTGCCAGGAATGAATATGTCAGGATGAGAAGAGAGGTAGAAAGACAATACGAAAATGACATCGCAAGCAAGGCAAAGACTCAACCTAAATTGCTTCACAGCCACATCAGGAGAAAAAAAAACAGCAAAGGAACAGGTAATGAATATAAGGATAGGGGCAGAAGGATTCACTACAAACGACAAGGAAGTGTGTGAGGAACTGAATAAGAAATTCCAGGAGGTCTTCAACTTAGAGCAAGGAGAGATTCCAGAGATAAGAGAGGGAATAGTTAACCAGGAACCACTAGAAGAGTTTAAGATTACCAGTGGAGAAGTAAAGAAGTCTTTACTAGAGTTGGATGTGACAAAGGCTATAGGTCCATATGGAATCTCCCCTTGGATACTAAGGGAAGGAGCAGAATGACTGTGCCTACCACTCTACATAGTGTATAACAAATTACTGGCAACAGGGGAACTGCCGGAAATTTGGAAGGCAGCTAATGTAGTTTCAATATACAAGAAAGGGAATAGCCAGGAGGCACTGAACTACAGGCCAGTGACCATAACCTTCATACCATGCAAGCTGATGGAGAAGATTGTGCGAAGAAAGCTAGTGGAACATCTGTAGCGAAAGAACTTTGAAACACAGCATCAACATGGGTTCATGGATGGCAAGTCCTGCCTCACAGGGCTAATTGAATTTTACGACCAGGCAGAAAAAATTAGGGAAGAAAGAGGGTGGGCAGACTGCATATTTTTGGATTGTCAAAAAGCCTTTGATACAGTATCACATAAGAGGCTAGTGAAAAAGCTGGAGATGCAGGCTGGAGTGAAAGGGAAGGTACTCCGTTGGATAAAGGAATACGTAAGCAACAGGAGACAACGAGTCAGTGTGAGGGTGAGGTCTCAGATTGGCGAGACGTTACAAGTGGAGTCTCGCAGGGGTCAGTTCTTGGACCTATACGGTTTCGGATATATGTAAATGATCTCCCAGAGGGTATAGAATCGTGTCTCTCCATGTTTGCTGATGATGCAAAAATTATGAGGAGGATTGAAACAGAGGATGATAGTAGGAGGCTACAGGACGACTTAGACAGATTGAATGAATGGTCCAACAAATGGTTGCTAAAGTTAAACCTGAGTAAATGCAAAGTAATGAAACTAGGCGGTGGAAACTGGAGGCCAGACACAAGATACACAATAGGAGATGAAGTACTTAATGCAACGGAAAAACTGAAAGATCTATGAATTGATATCTCACCAAACCTGTCTCTTGAAGCCCACATAAAAAGAATTACGTCTGCGGCATATGCGAGGCTGGCTAACACCAGAACAGCCTTCAGGAACCTGTGTAAGGAATCGTTCAGAATCTTGTACACCACATACGTAAGACCAATCCTGGAGTATGCGGCCCCAGCATGGAGCCCGTACCTTGTTAAGCACAAGACTAAGCTGGAAAAAGTTCAGAGGTATGCCCCTAGACTAGTCCCAGATCTAAGTAGCATGAGTTACGAGGAAAGGCTGCGGGAAATGCACCTTACGACACTGGAAGACAGAAGAGTGAGGGAAGACATGATCACCACCTACAAAATCCTCAGGGGGAATTGACAGAGTAGACAAGTATAAACTATTCAACACTGGCGGTACGCGAACAAGGGGACACAGGTGGAAACTGAGTATCCAAATGAGCCACAGGGACGTTTGAAAGAACTTTTCAGTGTCAGAGTAGTTAACAGGTGGAATGCATTAGGCAGAGATATGGTGGAGGCTGACTCCATACACAGCTTTAAATGTAGATATGATAGCCCAGTAGGCTCATGAATCTGTACACAAGTTGATTGATAGTTGAGAGGCGGGACCAAAGAGCCAAAGCTCAACCCCCGCAAGCACAATAAGGTGAGTACACACACACACACACACACAGACAGACACACACACACACAGTCAGAGTGTCAGAGTGGTTGACAAATGGAATGCATTAGGGGGTGATGTGGTGGAGGCTGACTCCATACACAGTTTCAAGTGTAGATATGACAGAGCCCGATAGGCTCAGGAATCTGTACACCTGTTGATTGACGGTTGAGAGGCGGGACCAAAGAGCCAGAGCTCAACCCCCGCAAACACAACTAGGTGAGTACAACTAGTTGAGTACACATACACACACACACACACACACACACACATACACATTAAGGGGGCCTGGTAGCCTGGTGGATAGCGCGCAGGACTCGTAATTCTGTTCCGCGGGTCCGATTCCCGCACCAGGCAGAAACAAATGGGCAAAGTTTCTTTCACCCTGAATGCCCCTGTTACCTATCAGTTTATAGGTACCTTGGAGTTAGTCAGCTGTCACGGGCTGCTTCCTGGTGTGTGTGTGTGTGTGTATGGTGTGGAGAAACAAAGTAGTTAGTAAACAGTTGATTGACAGTTGAGAGGCGGGCCGAAAGAACAAAGCTCAGCCCTCGCAAACACAACTAGGTGAATACACACACACACACACACACACACACACACACACACACACACACACACACACACACATACACACACACACAACACACACACACATGTAGATATGTTCAAATGTAGAGGTGTAAGAGCCCAGTAGGCTCAGGAATCTGTACATCAGTTGATTGACGGTTGAGAAGCGGGACCAAGGAACCAGAGCTCAATCCCCGAAAGCACAACTAGGTGAGTACGCACACACACACATTCACACACTCCAGAGACTACATTACAGGCACCATGCCAATGGGAGGATCATCATCATGGGGGACTTCAATCACGGAAGGATAGACTGGGAGAACAAGAAACCACACGGAGTTGAGGAAACATGGAGAACTAAACTATTGTAGGTGGCGACAAAACGTTTTAAGCCAGCATGTCAGAGGCCGCATAAGAATGAGAGGAAACGATAATCAGCGAGACTCGACCTAGTCTTCACTCTGAACGACTCCGACTTAAGAGAAAACGGTTTCGAGGCCCCAGTACGAATAAGCGACCACAGAGTAATCACGTTTGAGTATTTGGTCGAAGAACCAAATGAACTCAAGGAAGGGACCTGAAAACAAAAAGCCAGCATTCCAAAAGGGGAACTACTAGGAGATAAGAAAATTCCTAACAGATATAACATGGGGAATCTCAGGGGAATGACAGCCCAAGATACGATGGATTACATCACGAAGAAGTTTAAATAGGCAGCAGACAAGTTTGCCCCGGTCCGAAAGGAAAAAAACGAAATGCTGATGAGAATCCCATGTATTAATTAGAGATCTTATCTAGCAAGGCAACAGAATATAAAAGTGCGGAGAAACTATAGAAATAACAGGACACTTGAGAACAGAGAAAGATACCGGAGTAACAAAAATGAATACGTCAAGGTGAGAAGAGAGGCAGATGGGCAATACGAAAATGACATAGCAAGCAAGGCAAAGATTCAACCTAAATTGCTGCACAGCCACATCAGGAGAAAAACCAACAGTGTAGGAACAGGTAATTAAATTGAGGATACAGGAAGGCAGATTCACTACAAACGACAAGGAAGTGTGCAATGTTTACCAGTTGATTGATCGCATGTTGAAAACTATGCTTTGCTCAAGAAAAAAATTGCCTGCTTTAAATACTCGCATCCCGGGCTCGAATCCCGGACAGGCTCTGGTAATTTTCAATAAACATGTTAATTCTAAAAAGGTGATTTAAATAACATAACTAAACTCAAATATCCACGGCCTGTTGGTCTAGTGGTATGATTCCTGCTTTGGGTGCAGGAGGTCCCGGGTTCAACTCCCGGACAGGCCCGCAATATTTTCCTTCCAGAGCAAGTTAATTATACTGTAAATTAATTCCTTATATTTTACCAACATTAAGAAATGCACTATTAAACATAGGAGACATCATAAGACTTAATTTTAAGTAGCAAATCAGTATGATGCACATAATTTAAAATGTAACTAATTAATTCTGGAATATAGTGAAGGAAATTTGCAGATCCTCAACATTTACATGAAGAGATTCAGGAGAAAGCCAGGCAGGAAGTGGCGGACCAGCCGGGTTATAATGGATACGAGGGCCTGCAGGCAGCTCCAAGCAACAGCCTTGATTGATCAAGTAATCACACGACGAGCCTGGCCCCAGACCGGGTTTTGGGGCAGTAGACTTTCCAGAACCTACTTCAGGTATACACCAGGTATACTAAGAGTATACGCCAGGTATACCGCAGGTAACCATGATCAAATCCATCTGAACACACACGAGGTTCCAAATCTCTTCATTATTGAACAAACTATTGACTCGTGAATACTTTAGTGGTTCACCTGTTGCAACGTCGACCGTGTCTACCTGCGTCGACCGTGTCTACCTGCGTCGACCGTGTCTACCTGCGTCGACCGTGTCTACCTGCGTCGACCGTGTCTACCTGCGTCGACCGTGTCTACCTGCGTCGACCGTGTCTACCTGCGTCGACCGTGTCTATCTGCGTCGACCGTGTCTATCTGCGTCGACCGTGTCTACCTGCGTCGACCGTGTCTACCTGCGTCGACCGTGTCTACCTGCGTCGAGCGTGTCGACCGTGTCTACCTGCGTCGACCGTGTCTACCTGCGTCGACCGTGTCTACCTGCGTCGACCGTGTCAACCTGCGTCGACCGTGTCTACCTGCGTCGACCGTGTCTACCTGCGTCGACCGTGTCTACCTGCGTCGACCGTGTCTATCTGCGTCGACCGTGTCTACCTGCGTCGACCGTGTCTACCTGCGTCGACCGTGTCTACCTGCGTCGACCGTGTCTACCTGCGTCGACCGTGTCTACCTGCGTCGACCGTGTCTACCTGCGTCGACCGTGTCTACCTGCGTCGACCGTGTCTACCTGCATCAACCGTGTCTACCTGCGTCGACCGTGTCTACCTGCGTCGACCGTGTCTACCTGCGTCGACCGTGTCTATCTGCGTCGACCGTGTCTACCTGCGTCAACCGTGTCTATCTGCGTCGACCGTGTCTATCTGCGTCGACCGTGTCTATCTGCGTCGACCGTGTCTATCTGCGTCGACCGTGTCTACCTGCGTCGACCGTGTCTACCTGCGTCGACCGTGTCTATATGCGTCGACCGTGTCTATCTGCGTCGACCGTGTCTATCTGCGTCGACCGTGTCTATCTGCGTCGACCGTGTCTATCTGCGTCGACCGTGTCTACCTGCGTCAACCGTGTCTATCTGCGTCGACCGCGTCTATCTGCGTCGACCGTGTCTACCAGCGTCGACGTTGACCACGTCTACCAGCGTCGACGTTGACCACGTCTACCAGCGTCAACATTGACCACGTCTACCAGCGTCAACGTTGACCACGTCTACCAGCGTCGACGTTGACCACGTCTACCAGCGTCAACATTGACCACGTCTACCAGCGTCAACGTTGACCACGTCTACCAGCGTCGACGTTGACCACGTCTACCAGCGTCAACATTGACCACGTCTACCAGCGTCAACGTTGACCACGTCTACCAGCGTCGACGTTGACCACGTCTACCAGCGTCAACATTGACCACGTCTACCATCGTCAACGTTGACCACGTCTACCAGCGTCGACGTTGACCACGTCTACCAGCGTCAACGTT